>NC_143151.1:2693076-2993748 GCF_041381405.1 Jatropha curcas | reverse complement strand
TGCTATGAGGCGTTCTGTCCACGACTGGTCCGAGTTTGGTTTTGTCATCTCTGAATCTAAACTACTCTTAGTCCAATTGCCTAATGTTACATTGGCTTGGATTAGAAGACAAGCAAATGATATAGCTCATGTATTGGCTAAATCAATCCTTAGTGGAGCTTGTTTTCAAACTTGGAATAGTGCTCCTACTTGTATTGCTCGTTTCTTCTCTTATTAATATAATCCGTAATTCAAATGTCAAAAAAAAAAAAAATGGTAATATAGCTTTCAAATGAAATACCCAATAAATTATTTAGTAAGTTGAAATTAAATAATTGAACACATCCAATAACCCACAACAATACATTTATTATTCCTTTACTAAATATTTTATTTTAAGCAGTAATAAAAAAAAATTCCATCAATTTTTGGTGAAGAATAAATTTATTTGTCCACTAACCAAAATTTTAATTTTAATTAATTATTATTATTTTCAGTTTACTTTTAGAATTTTGGAAAAAAAAAATTAAGAATTGAGAGAGAGATCGGCTTCAGGATTTTTATATAACAAAGTGACTAAGCATTTCAGCCCAATAGCACGATCCCAAGCCGGCGTCTCTTGGCCCAATCTATAAAACCCAACTCGCTATGGTAAATATTACACAAAAAATGGATATTATGGTAATTCCATTAGTATACTCTTTATAAAACCCTTCTTCCCCTACCGCCCACAAACCCTAGGTACAGCCCGGCTGCTGTTCGCTAACAGGTGTCACTCTTTCTTCCATATGAATATGCTTTCATTTAACTATAAACAAGGTGACTATTAACATTTTTCTGTTTGTGTTTTTAGGGTTTCGAGTGATTAGCAAACTTTTTCTGGATTAGCAGCAATGGCACCAAAAGGTATGCTTTTTTATATTTAGACTCGTGATAGGAAGCTTGAACTTGTGATGTGTTATTGATTGTTTCATTCTTGTTTAGTACTCTGTTTCATGTTTTAGTCTTTGAAATGCAAAGACAAGTAATGTGCAATTTGTTTATGGAAGTTCATTTGGCCTTTTAGTTATCATAAGCAGATAATTTGTATTTTTGGTGGATGTAGAGGTTAGGATTAGAGGAAACGAAGGATTGTTAGGTAATTTTGTACTACTGTTTTCTCTTGCTATTTATTAATTATTATATATATATTATCGTTTAATGGTTTAAGGAGATATTTGATAGATGGGATTCTTTGTAATGACATTGTTTCAATCAGTACTTTAATTAAGTCTATGTTTGAGTCATAATCTTGCAAAAAAAATTTGGCAGCATCAATGTATAGCATATATCAACATTTCTTTTCAGTGACATATGTTATGAGTAGTGTGTTTTAAGCTGCTTTATTAGTCTTTAATTGTATAAACTGAGATGGAAATTTGATGATTAGTCTTGCTAAGACTTCTGTATGCTTTAAGTTGAGCTTAAAAATTATTGTTAAAGATGGCTTTCAACTTGGTTATTTTTAATCCATCTTTTAATTTAGTTCAGGGACTGTTATACTGTTAAGCTATGATGTCTTATATGCATGTTTATAGGTATTTCTTTTCCTTGATTTTTTGGCATGTATTCTGAATGTGAAGCAGATAGTTCAAAAAAGCCTGATGCAAAGGCACAAGCTGTCAAGGCTGCAAAAGCTGTGAAGTCTGGACCAACCTTTAAGAAGAAAGCTAAGAAGATCAGAACCAAGGTCACATTCCATCGCCCAAAGACTCTAAAGAAGGAGAGGAATCCCAAATACCCCCGCATTAGTGCTCCACCAAGGAACAAGCTTGATCATTATCAGATTTTGAAATATCCTCTTACTACTGAGTCAGCTATGAAGAAGATTGAAGATAACAATACCTTAGTTTTCATTGTTGATCTTCGTGCTGACAAGAAAAAAATCAAGGATGCAGTCAAGAAGATGTATGATATTCAAGCCAAGAAAGTGAATACCTTGATAAGGTTGGTTATCGATCCCTGTTGTTCTTTTAATGGTTGACCAAAATTTGAAACTTGAATTTGCAAAAGCTGGCATAATTGTTGAGTTCTTGTAGCCTAAAAAAATAATTAAATAGAACCTCTAAATGTTCTGAAATCCGGAGAATCTCATGCTCATGGCATTAGCCAATAATTGCTTGTTCTGCTTTTCCTTCAATGTTTTGGTAAGCATAGGAATAGAACGGGAAAATGGGGATGATAAAAATCAAATTTTAGCATTATTTGTATTTGGACTTGACAATTACCACAGCCAAGCCAACACAAGTACATATCAAATGATGAGCTGTCACAACTCTATATTTTTGCATGCAGAACATGCCATTCTTCTGATAATTAGTTCTCTCGTTACGACACTAGTATCTCAATTTACCTAATGATGTATCTTTTTTCTTGTGCAAATTGCAGTCCAAGATTGTCTATGTTTAAGATATTGAAGTTTGAAATGGATGTTTTCGAAATCAATATATGCTGCTTGTTTGCTCATAAGTTGAATTACCATGGAGAACCAATGAACATATGGTTTTCTCTTGTTATATTGTCTATGTAACGTGTTTACTAGTTTCTTGCAAAATCTTTTTGAAAATTTTATTTATTTATTTATTTTGTGCTCCAGGCCTGATGGAACAAAGAAAGCATATGTAAGGTTGACACCAGACTACGATGCATTGGATGTGGCAAACAAAATTGGCATCATCTAAATTAGTTCCTGGCTTTTTTCTAATTTTCTTCATTTTGTTTTGTTGAAGAGTAAGTTATTATTGTTGTGACATCAAGCAGGAATATTTCTTAAATTACGTTAAAACTTGTAAACCTGTGTTACTGCTGTTTGGTTATGCTTCATCTTTTTAAACATATGAATTAGGTTTGAAGTTTCAATTTACTTGTTCTGAATTATGCTGTGTCAAGCTACCAAATGATGTTTAATTAGGCAAATCCCTTGATTAAAGTTCTGTTCAAAGGCTTAGATGCACTTACACTGTAGGCCACCTCGTCCCTGTTCCCCAATAATCCGTCTTGTTGTAAGTCTATATTATATTGATTAAAATTTATCCTAAACGTCAGAAGTTTATTCAATGCATTTAAGCAATGCTTTGGTATTACACGTTTTGTGGTTCTTGCGCACTATTTTTATGCTGAACGCAATTCAAGTACTTTTTTCCCACTCATTGAAATTTACAGCAACGTTTACATTTACAAATCCAAGAAATTATCTGTTTGCTCCATCTTCTTTTGCCCTAATTGCTTCAAGCCCGACTTCAAGTTATCTCTGTTTGCTCCATCTTGTTGTACCCTAATTGCTGGAAACCCAGCTTCATGAGTTCATTCTTCAGGCAATTCTCAAAGCTCTCAAATTTACAGGTTCTCTCTATAACGGGATGAAACAAATCCAAAACCTAATTCTTAAGGTCTAGTTGCAGAATTGCGAAAGATCTGAGAGCGTAAGATCTGGTAATATTCTGCTCTTTGATGGAAAAAATCTTCCCTCTGTAGACTCTCTATCAACGTGTTGATAGAAATAGAATTTTCATAAACAAGAGACCTACAAAGAGGGCAACTCGAATGAGTCTGAAACCAAGTATCGATACACGCGACATGAAACACATGAGCACAATTTGGCAGATGTTTAAGCCATTCTCCTTCTTCGAATTCCCCCAAGCAAACCGCACATTCACTGTTGCTTTGTCGCGTTTCTTCCTGCTCCTTCTCCTTCTTGAACTGTGAAATAGGGAGAGAATCCATAACTATGGATTCAAGTCCGTGGCTCTGATACTGCAACGAAGGATCTTCGACACTTAAATGCCTCGTTTGGACATGGTTTCTGGAGAAAGTAAGTGTATTTAGCGCACAACAGAGTCGTTTTATTATTTTGTAGTAACTGAATATAACAACAACAATGCACATAGCAATAAGCGGACCGATCACATATGGATTCCATTGTTGCGAAGGAAAGTCTTCTGGATGAAATTCTGAAACTGGCGGTGGACTTGAAGTTAGTGGCAGCATGCTATGATCAATCTTTGAATGTAAAATGAAAATTCATTGATATAATAATAATAATAATAATTATAACATCCAAGATTAATTATGTTGTGAATAAAGATATTATGCAACGATTAAATCATTGTAGAAACAAATAGAAATATTATTTGTTGATAACTTTGAGAGAATAAAATTGACAGAGCATGAATTGGACTTTACTTCCATTCCAAGAAAGTATATGCTGCTATTCTAATTGCAAGCCATAGAAAAAAAGTATAGATTCCTTGGCAGTAAATTACTGGTCTCTCCGTCTCAAAATATAAATTGTTTCCTGTTGAGTCTTCAATTGCGTAATTAAGTCGATCAATGTAAAAAATTATTCTAAATGGAAAAAAAAACTATGCTGTCTTATTTTATCAAGTCAACATTCGGTGCAAACCGATATTGATATGTCTGTGGTCCGCAAAATTTTTATTTTCTTCATATTCTTGATTATCATAGAAATTGAAAAAAGAAAACTAAATCTGATTAATCAAGAAGAAGCAAGAAATGTAACATTTTCATCCCAAAACAGAGATCTATTTTACACCATCCAGCAGTGAGATTAAATTTTTTACAAAAAATATTTATATATATATAAGGAACATAGTCTCAAATTCTCAATGAAATCTTTGTCTTTTGGCAGAATTTAAGGGCCAACCATAACCACTGTCTAAACCAGATGAAGATGCTCCACCAGTAGCAAAATTTAACACAGAAGCAGAACACATTTGAGACGACCCGCGACACATATCAGGATAAGAAATTGAATTCAATGGTTTTTGTGCAGCAGAATTTGCGTTTGCAACAGCTTTCTCACATCCTTTGATAGAAACTGGAGGAATCCTAAAAGTCTGCAATGGAGGAGGATTTCGCCACCGCGGAAGTGGGCCTGCAACAATTAAGTTCTGCAGAAGAGGACCTGCCTCAGTCACAGCTTGTAAAAGTTTCCCTTTTTGAGGCAAATTTTTTCCATTAACAAGACTATCAATAGCAGCATCAGCAGGATCAATTTTCGGAACTATAGGTGAGACAAAAGTATTATATTCTTGAACATATGCCTTATTAACAAAGTCAATATGACCTGAATCTGCCATGTTCATACTAGAAAGATCTGGTGAAGTAACTGCATTATATGTATCAGATAAACTATTGGATTCTGTTATGCTTGAATTTGCCTTCATGGGTATAACAAGAGGGCTCCCAGGTTGCGGTTGGAGTATAATTTGATTTATATCAGTAGAATTTGAAGGCAGTAGCTTGTTAATAAGCTTCTGTAACTGGTCTTTTGCTTCATCTCTTTCTTTATATGCCATTTTCAGAAGATCAATTAAATGTTTCTTATCTTCCTTGTGTTTTCTAATTTCTTCATTTGCTTCTCCTTTGAATGCCTCTAGCTCAATTGTTGTGCATAATAGCTTCTGCCTCAATTCATCAACACTCTGTCAAAAAAATTTGAAAAAACATTAATTACTAACTCAAGCCAAATAGTGATTTTTTTTTTTAATTTTTTGGAAAAACTTATGAAGGGGAAAAAAAAGAACAAAAGAGGGAGAATGGAAGTATGACCAAATTAAACCTAACTTTTAAAACTATAATTGACATAGTTTGGTCCCCATGGCAATACTGACAAAATCTTGCACTCATCAAGTTTCAACTTAAGCATGTTATATTCCTAGCAGGACAAAAAGAAGTTTACATTTTCCAGAACCAAAAAACAAAATTGCAAAAAAGAAAAATTCATAATAAGGCCATTTTTTCACCAAACAAAATAAAGACACTCACTGGGAGGAAAACAGAAGAAGAAGAAGAAGAAAAAGAATAACCAAAACTCTTTAATGTCTACAGAATATGCACAAAAGAAAATAGAAAATTTTTCTCTTAGAGGACTGAAAGCAAATGCCATTAAAAGCTGAACATTCAATCCAATTATGTTCTCCTAAGAACAGAAGAATTAACTTGAACTAAACTCAATTACCATTTATGAGAAGATATTATACCATCAAACAAACAGAACTCCCAGAAATGAAAATTATTAGCGGGGCAGATTCATTAAAAAGCAGTTTAATTCATATAAAGTAACAAAATTTATTAACAAACAAATCCAAATGGCTAAAGAAAATACAATGAAGTCAAGAAACAAACTTTAAATGCCAAAATAAGCAAGACCCAGATGGTAGAAAAACGAGTAGAGAAAAACCCACCTCATAGCTCCATAGAGAACCCAACTCTTCCATTTTATGTTTATCTTTTTTCCCTCTCAAGCAAGAAAAGAGGAGAAGAAAAATCAAGAGAATAGGGGAGTTAAAGAAAAGTGACCAGTGAGTCATTTATAGAGGAAGAAGGCACACAAAAAGACAAATAGAGTGATGGCTTTCTCAAAAAGTTGTATAGAAACTAATCCAAATCAAGGAAAAAATCAAGGAATTTCCAAAAATAAAAAACTTTCCAATTAGAATAAAAACTTGTGAAAATAAATTGCATCCCTTTCTCTTTCAATGTAAAATTAAATTCTTTTTAAACCAAAAAACCCTCTTTAAGGACCCTTGTCTATTTCTGAAAAATAATATATGGAAAATGGAAAATACCTCTCTTACTATTTTTTGAAATATAAATTTTTAAAAAATAGTTTATGAGTGGTCAATGATTAAAATCAAATATCCAACTAGATTTTCCTTATATGTATGACATACAGTAATGCAAATATGGGAATGTAAACGGTTGTTTTTCTTTACGCGGTTTTATGTTTTAAGTTGGGCAAGTTTCCATCTTTGGATTTTTGGAGGACTGTGACATTTATCATATGGTGAATTTTATGTGTACTTGCAATCCATCAATTCTGTCCTACGTCATTTTTCATTGGTTAGTGATGGAAATAAATAAATATTATAATTAGTTGGTTAATTAACTGAATTTCGGGGGATAAAAAAAAATTTTTTTGATTGTCAAAAAATTAATTAATTAAAAGTTAAACGTTAAACATTATAATGTTGAACGTTTCATAGACAGCTCTCTCTATAAAAACTATGTTGCTGAAAGCTATACTTAATAGAAATATAATTTAATTTGATCAAAATATTAAAAATTGGTTCAAAAGTTATTGCTAAACATAATTTTAATATTTTTTTTTCTTCGTGAATGTATCGTATAAAGCGAGTCAAGTATTTCCTAAATTTGATACATAGAATTCATTAATTAGCAAATCGTTTAAAATATTTCCAATTTTGCGTTTTGTTATAAATTTACCAACAGGATCGAAAAGCAAAATGCAACAATTAATATAAAAATTTCATCAAAATTAGCTAATTAAATTTAGTGATCTAAATGTTGACACCTCATCCGTTTATAAAGAGGAAAAACATATATAAAAAAGTTTTCCACTAAAAAAAAGAAAATTTAAAAAAAAAATTCCATGTTTGCTTCCAAGTTGAGTTGGCTTTTGTGTAACATGAAAATGCTACCTTCCAAAAGAAAACACATGAAAATGTTATTGCTCCTTGTCTTATGTGAAACATTCAGGGAACATAAGTAACGTATATAAAAAAAAAAATCTAGAGCATAAAATTAATGGATAATAAAATATTAATTAATTAAATATTTTTATAATAAAAGTTTTAAATTGAAATAAAGAGATAAGAAAAGATGGAAGCATCATCTTATATTATAATATCTTCCTAGGGTTACTAGATTGCCTTATTGGACTGCTCGAGAAAACTGAAATCTGAAATCAACATATGTATATTATAGTTGAAGTTGACTTATCATCTATTATTCTTCTTCTGTTTTACGGTAAATTATTATGAAATCCTCCAGATTTAATTGAAATGCTATCCTATCCCTATTGTTTGAAGAAATTGGTAAAATCCGTAAGGTTTGACTCGGTTAAATTCCTTCGTACTTCAGCTAAAAAGTGTTATTTTTGTCCACTATGATATTTGATATTGTTTCATTCATGGTTGTTATTTAGTCCCTCACATTTACTCCTGGATTACTACTCAATCTCTCACTTAATAGCAAAATCGATATAAGGAGTGAGTAAGAGAATATTTGATTCGGCTTTTCCATACAATGGGTAACTTATTGGAGTCCAATATTGGATTAAAAGTGTTCAGCAGCTGGTAACTGATAAAACTCTCAATACGCTGCTGGTTTTATCGACTGGATGTATGAGCTTTCTGTGACCTGCTATTAGTATTTTGTATAAATAGACTAAAATATTATATCGCTAATAACATAATATATCTCTCATACCTTTTTTTTTTCTCCTAACATTGCTATATTTTCTTTGCCCATTGAGAATAAAAGGAGATCATAGCGTAACTTATCATCAAGTAATTTTTTTCTACTCTTTTTATTATTTTATTGATTGACATATATTAACTATGTTGTATTGTATTTTTGTTAGATAAATAGATAGGTTTTATTAATATAGTTATTAATATTAAGATACATAATTTTATCTATATGCATAGATTTTATTGATTAAGATAGTAGTTTAATTAATTTCTAATTTTTATTTTTCTTATTCTTTAATTCATTAGAAATAGATTAGAAATATTTTTATATGTAAATTTTAATTTATTCAAAACATACATTTATTGATCATTTCATATGAACAACAACGACTGATTACACTTTTATCAAATACTCATTGTTCATCCGCTATCAGCAGCAACTATCCGCCAAAGTAGTTTAATGGAATCAAACCTCATGGATTTCACAAAATTTTTTAGATAACAAAGATGAAATAGTAATTTCCATCAAATCTAACTACTTAATTTTTTAAATATAATAATAAATTAGAAGTAGCTTAAGTGGTAAAACACCCTTGAGTTTAGCTGACGACCTTTGTAAAGTCAATAGTAAATGAACTGTAAAACAAAAATAGTCTTATATTAAAAAATGTATTGAGATGAATGTTTCAACACTCTTTCAATTCTTATAAATGGATTAAATATTCATTGAAAGCACTTTTAACAAAAGCATTTTCAATTCTTATATCCTTATATCATAAGTCTATTCAATCACAAAAGCGCAAAACAAAACCATTGTTTTTAATAATGTTTCTACGTGCACTATACTTAAAAAAAAAAAAAAAAAAAAAAAAAAAAAAAAAAAAAAAAAAAAAAACGAAAAAGAAAGTAAAGAAAAGAAAATCTATCTAAAGCAGAAAACCAGCCTGCTAAAACCTCGTTCTGACAAGGACAATGAACGTGGATGCAAATATATATATTAATCTTCACAAAAACAAGGAATTTTTTTTTTCGTTATACCCGACAAAGCGGTTTCGGCACTCTTCATAAATAAAAATATCTATAAATAAATCTCATATTTAAATTATTCTTTTGAAAAATAATAACCTAACTACATGTAACGTGCAAATATTATACAACTTCAATCTTAGTCATTAGATTAACTTTAATGATGTTGTATTCTCCATTAATTATGTCATTATTCCTTAATCCAGCTGTTGGGGTTGAAGTTGTATGAATCTAATATACAACAATTGGATACAAATTAAAAAACTTCACTAAATTAAAAAAAAATACTTAAATAAAATTAATACTATTTCCTTTTTTTAAAATATTTAATTGATGGGTTCACTTTTAACTAGGAAATGGACAAAAGCTGCTAATTATTTTATATCTAATTAATAAAATAAATAGCCAGCTTACGACAAGAATGCTTCATTAAGAAAATAAATATAAATATAAATACATTGTTCTCTTCTTAATACAATGTATCTAGCTATATATATATATACACACACTATTATTATAAATATGTTGTGATTATTGTTTAATCTTTTGCTTAATCACTTGGTTACCCTTCATTAATTAGTTGACAATTTGCTTATTTTACTTGATTCACTGGAAAACTTATCAAATAAGTAATTAAGGGAATTCTGCCAACATATTGACTTATTGACCACAATTTTTTCAAGTGCATTATAGTTGTAATTAAGCTTACAGTTCTCAATAATCCTATAGTCAAAGATATCGTAAGAGTTTGTAAAAATTGTAAGTCAATTATATAACATGAGTTTTAATTACTCTCACCGTTCTTTTTACGTTAGAAAAGTTCATATTTTTCATATTTTAGATATTCTTACCTTTATTTTAGTCTTTTGTAAAGTTTTTATATAATAAATTTTACCTAATTTGATAATTTTGGAAACCATGCTAATGTGAAAACTCTATCTTACCTTTATTTTAGTCTTTTGTAGAGTTTTTAGTGTGAGAGATTCTCAAGATAATGACAGACAAAGGTATAGATGAGCATTTATTGTGAAGAAATTTTGGAGAATTAGTTTTTTTATATCAATTTTTGTTAAAAAAAAAAAGTGCTCATATAGATGATTTGATTGCCGATTAAAATAGAGTTTGAATAGAAACTGAATACAAAATTTTTGGATTGACCACAATGAAAGGAATCTTTATGGATTTCGCTCGAATATTTGAAAAATTGCGCAATATTTAAACTACGTTTTTAATAACCAAAGACAGTTGGAAGGTTAAATGAACACAAATTAAAACTTTCCACATAACTTTCCTAAATAAAAGACTGAAAAATGAATTTTTCTCTACAAGTCATAGCATAAACTTCATTTTTTTGCGGCCATCTTTATTTTATTCATCCCAACAAAACATTTAAATGAGCACAAATTAAAACTTTCCACGTAACTTCCCTAAAGCAAAGACTGAAAAATGAATTTTTTCTCTACAAGTCATAGCATAAATTTCATTTTTTGCGGCCATTTTTATTCTATTCATCCTAACAAAGCATTTAAAGTATTATTGAAGATTGAAACATAATTTAAGGCATACATTGATATTAGAGGAGGAATAAATGAGATATTAGAGATAAATTAGGGAAAAAAAGGCAAAAAAAATTGATTAAACTACTTCCTTATTCTTAATGAAAAAGCAAAAAGAATATAATTTAATTTAATTTGATTCAGGTTTGAATATCAATATTTTATTGAAGAATAAATGAAAGGAGAAGAAATATTTCTTGGATCCTAATAAATAGTATTTAAAGCTAAAATCAAACAAAAGATAATGACATTTTAGTTGAAAGGAGAAGATCTAGAAGAAAGCATATACCTAAAAGGCTACCTATAGGTATGCTAACGGATTGTGCAAGGAGCATTATAGGGACATTATAGTAAAAGAACAGTTGATTTTTTTTAAAAAAAAAAAGAAAAAAGAGTTCAACTTTACTTGAACAGTTGAACTCAAACTTGGAAGAAATGTCTAAAAAAGTGGAGACCGCTTTCCCTTTTACCTCCCTTAGCTTCCTAACGGGTAACGACTTTACCTGTCGACCCAATTATGTGAAATCCTTCAAAAGATATAAATAAATAAATAATACTAATTATATTCATAAAAAATGAGTATTCACCAAAAGATAAAAAAGAAAAAGACAAAGAACTCCCTCATAATTAGACGGTGCCGCACATCCTTTCTATACTTTAGAGAATCTATCTTGCTCCAATCAATTTTGTTGTTCTAATATTTTTATCATTTCCAATTTCTTAGTTCCTAAATGGTCTGTTTTTGCAACCAATTGAAAAGCTAGATTTATTGTTCACTATCTTTATAACCCTTTTATATCTATTCAAAGGATGGAAAAAGAACAAGCAAAAGATACGAATAATTACTCTCACTGTTCTCAAAATATAAATCGTTTTTATTTATTATTTTGTCTTAAAATATAAATTGCTTTGTGTATTTTAAAAAAGTAATAAATAATGTCTTTGATGTCTTTTAAATATTATCTTATTTATACTAAATACAATAAATACTTCACATGCAACTATTGGTTTTGAGATAAAGGATAATTCGATAAAATTACTCTTGAGTTTATTATAGTCTAGAAAAATTAATTGTTTCCTTAATCATTATGCAAAAATCTTAAACAATTTATATTTTGAGACAGATGAAGTATATTGTTAAGAACAAGCTACATAGTACCATAATATTAACCAAATATCAAGATCGAGAAAAAAACAATAAAAAGAAAAATTAGAGCCTTAGAATTGAAGTAAAAGAAGCCAGTCAAATGAGTAAAAAGTAAGCCTGTTGGACACAATTAAATGTTTTAGTAACCGTTAGCTGTTCTAGTAACTATTTCCTATTTCTCAAAATATAGGTCGTTTTTGGGTGGTTATTTCATCCTAAAATATAAGTTGTTTTGAGTATTTTAAAGAGTAATAAATGATATTTTTCCAACATTACCCTTATTTATATTACATAAAACAACTATATTCACAAGTAACTCCTGATTTTGAGATAAATAATAACTTGATCAAATTACTATAAGTTTGTTATAATTTAGAAAAATTAATTGATTTCTTAATCCATGTATATAATCTTAAACAACTTATTTTGAGACAAATGGAGTATTAGTTATTTAAATAGTGTTTCATCAAGTCATGTTTCGTAATCCACTCTAAAATGCTAATATAAATTCTAAGCCACTAAATAGTATATCGGAGTATAATAGATTAGTTAAAGAAACTAAATGCTACAATAAAAGATGTTGTCAAACAAGATCCTAAAATCATATTGAAGGAATCAAATTGTTGCAAAATATATTATCTTTTAATATTATATGAATTTAGTAATGAATCCAGTACAATAAAGACAAATGATTCATATAGCTGATTCCAATAGGTTATGTTTACAAAATCTAAATTGATATTTTAATTTAAATATGATAAATAACATCCACAACATAAGCACTTTTAAATGTACAAATGAAGTAATTTCAAAAAAAATATGCAAATGAAGTGTAAAGACAAAAGTCCAAACTCACATTCGGGGAAAAGAATTAAAATAATAATAATAATAAATATTGTCTTTATCAGAAGGAGTAGTGGGAGCGAATGAGATGGTGAAGTTGTGGAGCTGCACATGGTGATTAGGTAAGAGTCATTTGGGGACCGTTAAGGAGAAGACACGTGTAGAAAAGCCAAGAGTAGAAAAGAGTCGCACACATGCCATGCGTGCCGCTTCTTGCACGACACTTGGCGTGTAGAATGAGCGGCGGTGGCACATGCCAGAATGCATTGCGAATTGCGATTGGTAGGTTGCACGTGCTTCAGGTTTCTTAACTACAAATAAGAATACTTGACTTCGCTTTTGATGTGGTGAGTGGAAGACAAAAGGTTTGTTTCTAGTAAGTCTTAAAGAGGGAAAGCAGTCTACAAACGGCAATTCCTGTGGTGGGGAACAGATAATTTTGGCTTTAAGCTTTGTTTTTGACATCCAGTTAACTAATTAGGCCAAGTTTTATACATTTATTCCATGCAATTAATTATTGACAGCCAGACTGCATCCCAAAACTTCAAGAATTTAAAATTTAGTGACTTTATATTTATAAATAAGCTTAATCACTATTGATATCAACACTTTTGAGATCACCAAATGTTGGTGAGTTCTTTTATTGAATTTGAAGCAATATCAAATCAAAACTCCCAACAACTATTATCTCGCCCTAAAAATGAGGTAATTGTATAATCTTGTTACAATTTGTTTTTGAAATAGGGTTGAATTTGCTACTTGAACTTTAAAGTGATATACAATTTGCCAAAAATTAACTTTTCGTACAATTATTTTTTTTTAGAGGGGAGGGCTTTTTATTTTTTTGATGCAAGTTCAGAGATAAATTATATAAAAAGTTAATTTTTGAGCAAATTATACATTGTTTCTAAGTTTTGGGTTGACTCACTGGTCAAACCAAATTTAATAACTATGCCTAATATAATCCAAATGGAACCCAAACAAGGTCCGATCTAGCGTAGGATGGATACTTGGATGTATACTTTTTTTTTTTATCAGATCGAATATAGATATTGCAAAATTCGATTGAAACCCAATTCACGATCATCTCTAGTATAAACTAATAGTTAGAGGTTTTAAAAAAAATGGTTTAATCATTTGCCACCGTACGAGGTTCAATATAAAACAAGCCCACGCTCAAACGCAAGAATATACTTTTTTTTTTGTCTTAAACATGAATGTTCCTAATCCAATAGACTAGAACTAAATCATACTCACACCGGGTCGTTTCACTAAGAGGTAAAGTGAGATAAGGATATACTTTTATCAGTCATAGGGGAAATGATTACTCGTGGTGAGCAGCTTATAGATGTCCACATAAGCATTTTGGTGAAGCTGAATTGCCATTAGTCACTAAACCAGAAATGTTTTATGTATTTATACCTACTTGATTTTTAGGAGAAAAAGCATATCTATTTTGTTTATATCTTCTAATATTTGAACTCTTTCAATTATTTCCATTTTAACGTAATCAAATTTATGTCCTCTTATATGTGCTCAACCATGATAACTCATGTTATGTTCAACTCATATGATTTGATATAAACCAAAATTTAATTACATCATCAAGCTACACAACTACTCATTGTTATGAGTACGTAACCACATAAAAAAAAACAAAAAAAGAAATTTTAAGTATTCAAACTTATTATAAATTGGAAGAAAAAACTTGAGCATTGAACACTTGTGAAATTATTTGAAATTAGTATTTATTTTATAAACCTTTCTTAGTCTTTAACTATTATGTAAATATGACATCATATATATATATATATATATATATATTCCTTTCAATTTCTCCAAGCATTTTCCAAGAGGAAGTACAAGAAACAATAAAAAGAAGTCAAGATGCTTAAGAAAAGTTCAATTCATAATGCAAAAAAAAAGACTTTTTTTTCTGTTATTTTGGCAATGACCTGTGATAGCAACGAGTTGTGACCATTACTTCTTTTATTGTGTACTGTTTACGGTAGAATAATAATTGTGTCAACCCAGTTATGCTTCTTCTCCACTTACCGCAATTTTACAAATTAATATCAAACCATACTATATAGCATTATGATCATTACATAATATGAAGTGAGTTTTGAATTTTGATAGTAATTAAATGTAAAACGGATCTAATACCAAGCAAGTGATAATGACTACATATGTGCATACACTAACCAATCCTAGCCATCTAAAAGTACTTTGAAAATAATAAATCCCACTGGTCATTTTCCATTCTTCCTTTCAGTGTTTGAAAATGTTAGGATGATTTACTTAATTACGAGGGCTGTGAAAAAATAGTTCTAGTATTTATGCGTGATAAATAATAATCTTAGAAGAACTTTTCAATTTGATGTGGGATTATTTTTCATTTAGTTTATGATTCTTATTTTACAATTGTTTTTAATTGAGTATAAATCTTAACCCGAATGAAATAATTCAATGGTAAAGAGCACTTGCGGGGTTAATCACCATGACTTAGATCATGGGTTAGATCCTCTGTAACGTAAACTTTGCCTTTGAGGACGAGCGAGGATTAATTAGGTTTGTGGATAAAAGAATTGAGTATGAATCTTTATTGAAGTAAAATTGGAGGGGAATTCACTCTATAAATAGGAAAGGCTAATTGACTTTTGTGTATTAACGTGTACAAAGTTAAAGAGAAAGTACTCTTAGCTTTTAGCTAGGCATATACATAGTTTTATCAGAAACATTTATCAGAAACAAAGCCACCTTGAAAAGAAGAGGGACAATTTTTAAAATAAAGTTTCTCTTAACAATGCTAAAGTTTAACATGGAATTGGAATAAGTTTGACAATGGATCACAAAATCTAATTAGTAATCTTCTTTATCTAATGAATGGGGAATCGCTTTGAAAGCATTCCTACAATCATCCCCGAATATGATTTAACAGGAATTATCCCTACAATTATCCTCGAATATAATTCAAGGGGAATTACACAAGAGTAGTGATACAATAGAAACCTTACCTCTGGTAAACTTTCCTATGAGTGATGTTTACTATATTGCATGTAAGTGAGGCAACATTGGTGTAATTTGATTTATGAGTTTGTAAATATTTTAAATTTAATGATGTAATTTTATTATTGATTATAGAGACAATGTCGTGGTAGATATGAATTACAGCTCCAAAAATTGACTCTGGAATCTAAAGGTTTTAATTTTAAAGAACGGAAATCTGGAGCATCCATCAACAAGATCACAATTAATGTTGTTGAAGTACAATGTGTAGGAACATGACATGACTAAGGTTACTTTCAAGGTTGTAAATTGGGTTTATGTCGGTTTGAATTCAATTCTCTGTAATCATAGTTTCTAATCATATATCATATGTAGGGTTGAAACTTTATTATAATTGCAAAGCAGGGCCAAATAAGCAGTAATTAACAAGTAAAAGGTGAAGCCTTTATATATATAGTTAAGATCATAGGATTCTGCAATCTGAATTAACCTGACAAATAACATACTGCCTTCAAACCTTGACAATGTGCACCAATTTTACATCAATGATAGCTGTTGAAAAAAGCAATGTTTAGTAACAATTTTTAACATAGTATTTGGTGTTTTAATAAAGTTATTACATTATTTCTATTATTTACAGCATTTGATTGCAAATTTATACTAATATTTAAAGTTTGAAAGAATGAATTATAAAATATTATTTCATTTAATATTTGATAAAATGTTAATAAAACAACCAACAACTATTAAAAAATATCTAATTTTGCTAAACAGGGCCAAAGAAATTATATACTTTTTAGGATTTTCTTTTATTATGAAAAATGGTCTAGTTACTCCCAAGGAAATTATTTTCTAGGAATTCTAATTTAAATGTGTTTAGTATTTAAAGTTCCAGAAAAAGTAAATTGCTCTTACACTACGAATTAAAATAATATCCGTAATTAAATTTAATTGTATTTAGATAATAATATAAATTGGTGAATTCATTACATTTAATTGACAAAGTGCAATTTTCTTATCCATCTCTAAAAACAATTACTTCCTTATGTAAGGAAAATTGAATAATCTATTTTCCGAGAAGTAGAATTGATAATGTAAACCAAACACAAATATTTTATGCACTTCTCGAAAAGTAAGTTGCACTTCCCTAATTTACTTACCTCGATCAAACATCGCCTACATATATTAGTAATAACTTTTTTTTTTTTTCTTTAAAATTTGTGAAGCAAAAAATAACAACTACTATGTCAAAGCAGCCTTTAATTAAGGATACACAATGCTAGTATCTATAATAAGAATGTGTAATAAATACCATCTAAATAAAAAAAATAAAAAAATAAAAAATTGAAAGCATGCTTGACCAATCATACAAAACGGTAGGTGTTTATTGCTTTGACTGGATTTGCAATAAATTGAAGAATATTCATTGCCTTTAAGAGCGAAAAGCAAAGCTAGTCCAAAGTTTGAATACAGGTAACACTTTTCTGCTGTTGTTGGAATGTAAAAGATCTCACTCAATAGTGATATGTACATTAATGGCTTTGTGTTTGGAATATAGTTATTAAAAGGGTTTGGTGGTTTAGCAGTAGCCAGTACGACGGCAAAACAGAAAAAAGGAACCAAAGCACCTCCATATTATTGTTCCCTCCTTTTGAACTACTACTAGTTAATAATATTTGAACACAGATTCTGTTTTTAGACAGCAAAGTAGCTCTATGAATTATTAGATTCGGTGGTGTTTCTATGCTAAAAAGGGAATATGTTTCAGGATAGAAAAGAGAAATAAAGATACCATTAATCTACTTTCACGATTCGTGTTTGTCTAATGATTTTTTGTCTGCTATCTAACTTTTTTTTTGAACATCGGAAAAGGGAGGATTCAAATCTGATCTAGATCATATGTGCGCTTAACACTATAATATACTTTGATGTGTTACCACTTGAGTCACTCTTTGCGAATAGTAAATGAGTTTATTGAAGTTTTAGTTAGTAAAAAATTTGTATTTAAGAGAAAATATAGTGCATCTAATTACTATAATTAAATAATTTAAATGTGTATAGTCTATGGTATTACCCAACTATAATTTTTTTTTTTTTTAAATTGTACAAAGTATTTCTAGTCAACAAATAAATTGTATTGCAATGATCATTTATAATGCCTAATAATGAAAAGTGGGTATTGCTAGTTTCAAGCCTTTTCCCTATTTGCTTTTTACAAGCTAGAAGAAAAGTAAGGAACTTTAGGAACCCATTTAACAAGATTTCCTAACCTCCAATAAGAAATTTGCTGTGATTGCTCAACTATCTAAGGCCTCTACAATCATTTGCTGGGCCTACCCAATTGTAGGGTCTCTAACCAAAAGTTAAACAAACGTGGACCTTTTCCATTTCATGAATAGACCTGGGCCTTTTGATTTTTCACGTTTCCAACAAAGCCCAAATAATTTCTTTTTGTTTTTAAATTTACTCCCATATCTTCTTTTTTTTTTTTTTTTTTTCCTACTAAAAAGTTTGGATAGCTTGTAATTTAAAATGGAGTAAAATTATTACTTTTTTCCGCACTAAGGCATAATCTAATGGTAAGTGCATATACGACCTCACAATATTGCTTTTTTCTTTTATTTATTATTAAAGCTTTTTTTAAACCTCCTACACTATATTAATATCGGGTTTTAGAGTTCATTTTTTCATACCAATTTAGTATATTCAAAAAATTTAGTGACATTATGCTATAATTGACGAAGAAAGTTAATTTTATATATCTTTTAACAGATGGATTAAATACGTTAGATATAATGATCAAATATTAGTATGATCAGAACATTTACGTATATTCGACGACACACGAGAGAATCGGAAAGAAACAGGATTAAGAATAGTTCCTTTCCAAATTTGCTATCAACGGCAAAGATTTGAATTCACAGAAAGGGATATTGTAGCATATTCTGCGTCCAAGATCAAAACAACTACCAAGGGAGAAAAAGCAACCTAAAAATATTATTTTCATGGCAGTCCACTTGGCCGTCCATTACTAAGATAATATTAGCAAAATAGTATATATTAATGGAGAGGAAGATGTGACAATTCTTTTCATTATTTTTTCTTTTACAAAAAAATTATATATATGGGGCGACAAAATATATTCCAAGACAACATAAAAACTTATAAAATCAAGATTATTATAAAGCTTGGTTATATGATATTGGTGGATCCGATAATTGCAGGTTCTTATATATATTAATGAAAATGGTTAACTAAGTCCGCCATTGCCCACATTACCTACTCAATTTTCTATATTCATAGGCATTGTTGGCATCAGAGAATATACAGTTTGGCTAATAATACAGATTCAAGTTATTTCAAAAAAGAAAAAAAAAAATACAGATCCAAGTTTTTTTCTTTTTTATATAATATTGACTGATTCAATCTAATGCTAATGTTACAAATAGTGATAATTTCTCACATGAGTGTGAGTTGTTTTTGTTCTTTTTTGATTTGAATTGCACTTGGTTGACTTCTATATATGTATGATAATCCGACATTAATTATATTTTTCTGCAACTTGGGAATAAGAAAAATGGGGAAAATGTTATAATTTATTTCAGAGGATGAGGTTAGTGAATAGTGACAATCCATTAAATCGAAGAACATATGTATATTTTATATATATAAGAACAATCAATTAAGGGATAGTAGCTACAGTTCAACATTTGTATACATATATAGTTTACTAGTAGTTGAGGAGGTGACAAGTAGCTCCAACTTCCTTTCAAAACATGTTATGACCTACGTGCATGCAGTGCATACAGTTTCAGATTCAATCTTAATTAAGGGAAAGAAAATAAATTTTAGGGATTAAAGATTAGATTTTAGGGTTTTCAATTCTCATACTTTTATACCTAGTAAAACTTTTGAACAATGTGTCTGTCAAAAAGAGATTTTTTATAAATGAAAAATCAATAGTATATAAGCCTACTGTAAACATTACTTGATTAATTAATAAGATTACTTTGTTCTTGAGACATAAAAATAAAAATAAAGGGATGGAATTGCTAAGAATGGTTCATGAATTAAATTTTACGACTGCAAGGAAAACTTATGTGATTAAAGAAGAAGAAGAAGAAGAAGACGACGACGACGGAAAGGTGACGATAGTTTGTATACTTAAATCTGATTAATTTTCTTTTTTTAATTCTTGTAAAAAATTTAAAGCTGTAAAATTTAATCGTGACCTTCTTTACATACATTTGGTGGGCTCCATTTCTCCACATCATGCGGTTGTATTTACCACATCATAGCTCGAGTGCTGATATCATCACCACCTGTTCATTATCCCCACTAACTTTAACATAATTAAGGTTGAGCAAGTATATATGAAGTAGTGCATGAAAATGAAGCCACAAGCCAGCAAAGCTAACCACCATCGTCCACATCACTACAAGTATAAAGAAATCCCATGGTCGGTCAGCCAACCATAACACTTCACAATCATTGAGGGCCCACTTTACCACCACCAATGGTCGGTGATGAATGATGAGAATTTCTCCTCTCTCTGATTGGCCCGTCAATTTCATATCACCCGCATGATAGGAACAAAAGGAGGTTTTTCCTGCTAGACAGTGACAGGTGGCCGTCAGTAAAACCATGTTTTTTTTTTTCCTCGTTGAACTTAACCGGATAGAAACCGGTTATTCCGGTTACAATTACTTACATTAGAGTCCTATATATATATATATATATATATGTAGATAGATAATTCAGTATGCAAGTATAGAAACAAGAAGCACTAAAGTCAAAAAAAGTTCAAAACTTGGCTTTGAATTTTTTGTAGCTCAAAGCTAAATTGAATTTTCAAAAAATGCCGATCACTAGCATTGCAATTGGATCTCCGGCAGAGGTTGGCCAGGCAGATGCCTTGAAGGCAGCTCTTGCTGAGTTCATCTCCACTCTCATTTTCGTTTTTGCTGGTGAAGGCTCCGGCATGGCATTCAGTAAGAACCTAACCTGCAATGTATTTTTTTCTTTCAACTGATAATTTGCATTTTTGGTTGATTTCCTATTCTTCATCATATTCAAGATGAAGCGGGTAGACAATCGCTTCCCTTTTGGAAAAAAAATAAAAATATGAAAGGAGGTTCTATGGTTTAAACCCAGAAACTGTAATATTTGAAGACACACTTTGAATCATTTATTTCAATTTAATCGTTAAGTTTATGGTCCCTTAATTTACATTTTGGCTTCCTTATTACCATATTTATACTCTTTTCTTAACAAATAAAATCATCTTTGGCAGATAAGTTGACTAGTGATGGGTCAACAACACCGGCCGGTCTAGTGGCTGCCTCACTGGCTCACGGATTTGCACTATTCGTCGCCGTTTCAGTAGGTGCTAACATATCTGGTGGGCACGTAAACCCTGCTGTTACATTTGGTGCCTTTGTTGGTGGACACATAACATTGATGAGAAGTATTTTGTACTGGGTTGGCCAGTTGCTCGGATCCGTCGTTGCTTGCTTGCTTCTTAAGTTTGCAACTGGTGGATTGGTAAGTACCTTCTTCACTTAACCTAATAACCATAGCAATTTCTTGGACAATGAACTAAGAAACTTTTCTTGATTTTCTGATATTAGGAAACATCTGCCTTTGCCCTATCATCTGGCGTTAGTAGTTGGAATGCACTTGTTTTCGAGATTGTAATGACCTTTGGTTTAGTCTACACAGTCTACGCAACCGCCGTAGACCCAAGGAAGGGTAACCTTGGCACCATTGCACCTATTGCAATTGGTTTCATTGTGGGTGCCAACATTTTGGCCGGTGGTGCCTTTGATGGTGCATCCATGAACCCAGCAGTCTCCTTCGGACCAGCAGTGGTAAGCTGGACATGGTCCAACCACTGGGTCTACTGGCTCGGTCCATTTATCGGCGGAGGAATTGCTGCTGTTGTCTACGAGACCTTCTTCATTAGCCCCAATACACATGAACAGCTTCCCTCAGCAGATTTTTAAGAGTATGATCAGAGAGTTATGTGGTGAGAGATATGGTTGAATGTTGGGTTGGCAAGTGTTTTTTATTTTCAATGTTGTATTGGTAATTCTGTTGGCAATGTTTGTATTTGGTTTGGTAATTAATTGCTGATTCCTGTGTTCTTGGCTTCTTTTTAAATTCTCTAATTAATTAGTATTCTTTCTTTTCCTTTTTTAATTATTGCAATGTTATTGCGGATCGCTTCTGAACATTATATTAAGAACACCATTAGTTTAATGGTTACTGAAATTTAGTTATTTAGATAAACATCATATTAAAAGCAGTGGTACGGCCAGAATTCACGTCGAGAGCCAAAAGGAAAAAAAAAATTCAAAAGCTAGAGGTTCAAAATTAAAAATAAAAGAAAATCTTATGAAAAAAAAAAAAAGAAATTTGAAGTTAGGGGGTTATTAAGAATATGTTTAGTTTAATATTTGTGGTTAGCAATATGTTGTTAAATGTAAGCAAGCAACCATAATAGCTAAAGAATCAACACTCATTTTTAATTAATACTTTGCATAGTTTAGTGATAAGTGGTACAAATGTATGTACCACTTGACAATAAATCTAGATTTAAATTTTCCTCTCTAATATATATATATATATATATATATATATATATATATATATATATATAAACTAATTAATACTACTTCAGTTCCATAATACTTGTCATATTTAGAATTTCACGTTTTTTAATAAAATCATTAAATTTTTCTAAATTACAATAAATTATTGAGTAAATTAACTATATTACCCTTAATTTAATACTAATTTTTTAAGAAAACCATTAAATTGAAGTAATAATTATTGGTAATATATAAATGGTAAGCATGAAAAAAATATTTATTACTCCTTAAAACCACAAATATAACAAGTATTTTAGAACGAATTATTTTCTCAAATGTAACAAGTATTATGGATTGGAGGCATTACTTTCAACGGTGTAAGTTTAATTACAATTTTCTATTGATGACCACTAATTATTGGAATGCCAATAAACATTTTGTCTATTGAAATTCTAAAATCAACTATTGAAAATTCGTGCAAACTCGTGCAAGTCTAGATGTTGGATGCTATTATGAACACTGTGTTTATGGAATATCTAAAATCAACATTGTAAATACTTAGATGTTGGAAATTGGAATGCTATTATAAACATTGTGTTTATAAAAATCTTAAATCGACTATTGAAAACTCGTTAAAATACTAAATATTACTTCATCCGTTTTTTTTTTATATATATATAGACAAACTTTTCTTTTTGGGTGTTCTTTTTATAAAGACAAACTTTCCTTTTTTTGATAATATTGGAAAAAAAAAAAAAGCCAATGTGAAAACCCCATATTATCCTTATCTTATCCTTTGTGAAAGTTTTATTATAAGAGATTATCAAGGTAAAAGGGTAGATGAATATTAAATGTGAAAGAAATCTGGTAATAGAGTTGTTATTCTTTAAATTTATGTTGAAAAAATAAATATGGTCCAATTAAGAAAATTGTGTTCTAATTGAAATGAAATTTGAGTTTTGAAATTGCATAAAATTTAGAAATGGAATACAGTTAAAAGTTGTGACACTTTGGACTATTTTTTTGTGAAGCTACTCCACATTTAAATTCTTTAATAATTATTCAAGTATGTTGAAAGATTATTTGAGTATAAAATAATCTCTTTTTTAAGCAATTTATATAAAGAGGAATTAATAATAAATTCCCCTCAAAGGCTAGAGTATAACTTTTTTTTTTTTTTCACTCGTTCGATTTTCAATCCAATTTATGATTTATACGCACATTTTATAGGACATACTGTTGCATTTGTTCAGTTTATAAATTGGGTCCAATTTTTTTAAGAAGCCAACATAGCTACCGAATTACAAGAGTTTAAAAAATTTGAATTTTTATTTCCTAATCAAACCTCTTAATATCCTTTATTTTTGGAAGATAATACATTTACACATTATTCAACTAAGAAATGATATTAAAGACAATTTTACATTTTAGAGGAGTTATGCGATACTAGAAGTATATTAGGAAAAAATAAGGAAAAATAATTAGTTAAACTGATTTCTTAATTTTGGTGAAAATATGATTTGTTTGAAGATGAAACAACATCAGTTTAAATAATTTCTACTCTTGAGGTTCTGCAATCAAGATTTAGTACTCACACTCCAATATTCACTTTCTCTTCCTTTCATGGTGTTTCCCCAGTTTCGACCGCCGTTGCTTTAACAAATGCAAGTAAAGTCTCAACCATAAGAAGGGGTAGAGCATAAGCACAGCCTGATCCAAAGAGTTTAAAATGATACAGTCAATGAATTTACAAAGAACATTCAATGAGAATTTTTTCTTTTTAATCAAATAGCATGTGATAAACACAGTTTATGGTGTAATAAGATGCAGTATATGCGGATGAACTATCTGCTGAGTGAACATTAACATTAAAGGCAAAAGAAAAAGCTCAGGTTGATAATTGCAAATATCAGCCAGATAATCAAACCCGAAAAGCTTGGGAAATTTCAGCATACATTTGACAAAAAGAACTATCAAAACTACCATCTTCTCACTAGTGATTTTGATGTTCAAGTTGGTTAATAATTTCCAGTATCCTTTTTGTTTTTACACTTCCACAGTTATTTTGTTTCAAACTTTCCTAAAATCTCGAAAAAGCTTGTGCATGTGTGTTAAGTAAGTAATCTGAGTTTAGCCCAAAGGGAGCACAACTGGAAAGGTTCCAATAGGAAATCAAAACTGAACCTCAATTCAGTGCAGGTTTTAAAAATGAAATAAAATAAAAACTGTAAATATATCTATGCGTCGAATCCACCCAAACTAAGGCTTGCAAGGCCAACCACGAACTAGGCAGGTAAGATGTGAGTTTACATGATGCATCCAAATGTTAGAAATTAGAGAAGCACATAATTTATTCTTTTGATGGCTGAAAAAAAAAAAGAAAGAAAATACATAATTCATCTACCATCCTATAAAGGCCACATAATTACCAATTAACCCACCAAAATGCAACCTCTAGTAAGATTGACACTTAATCAAACCTGTTGATGCCAGTTGAGTAATTTCATATCTAAATAGAAGTTCTAGACTAACTAGCTGTCGTAGCATGGCTATGATGGGAATGGTATGCAACCACACAAAATTCAGAAGAAGCTCGACATACCTTTATAAAGTCAGTATAACTGAATGGGAGAGCAGAAAATAAACTAGCATAAAGGTGGTTCTTCTTTGCAAATGGAATTCCTTGATACATAAGCCACACTGCACAATGATGAGGGATAAATACAGAACTTAATAAAGAATGAAGCAAAAATGAAAAAAATAGAGGTGGTTGGAGATAGAACCTAATGATATATGTCTAGTGACTTCATTCAGAAAATAATGAACTGAAAATAAGACAAACACTCACTTTCACCAGGAAGAATTCCAATAGGATATAGAACAATGAATGCAGTATACCTATAGAAAAGCGAAAGTTAAAAAGAATTCAGCTTATGTAATGTAAATTCTGCCATTGAACATATGTCTGCACACATGTTTTTTTTGAGAGTGATTGTGCAAATGTTTATGAGGGCACACACACACACACACACACAGGCAGAGAGAGAGAGACAGAGACAGAGATTGAGATTTTAGTGACTAATTTTAAACAAAGATATCAACTTTCTGTCAAACCTGAGGTAAGTGAGCCAAGATGGACAATTTCCAAGGCAGTTGAGAGCATAATGCGAATACCTAATTACCTGTATTTCAGGATTGTGACCATATCAAACAAACCAATAAAATGGGAAATAAATATGAGGAAAGAAAAACTTTGCACTTATGCATGCAAATGGAGTACAATAAGTAAAAATAGGAATAGAGCAACAACACAACAAACCAAAAACAACAAATTGAGTGATTGTTCCCAAGGATCCAATATGATACCACTTAGGTCTACGTTGCCACGATATTGTTCTATGGAAGCGGGCGGGCTTGTTAGAAGTTCGGCCCGGTTTTTCAGTGTTGAAGGGGAGGGAGGCTCAAACGTGTTCAGGTTTTCTAACTCTAATTACATTTACTAGAGAAATAGATTGATGGATCAGATAATGAAATGTTTAATCAAACAATGGAGGAAAACCGCATCTCAACTGTTACTACAGTCAGCAGTAAGCATCGCACTTGAAACAAGTTCACACACACTTGACAAAATCTTTGATTCTGTAGTCTGCTAGCACATATTCATCTCTCAACAAAACCAAGTTTAGACTGTATACCATTCTATTATTTGATGCATTCTTTCGCTCGTAATTAGTGAACATCATATTTTGCATGCAAAAGTAAAATGAATTAATAACAGCATCATAAGCACATATTAAGTAGGCACATTTCTATTCCACTTCCCGTGGAACCAAAACAGTTTGAACACTAAATTGAATACATTTAAACATATTACTCAAAATGCAATCTGATTTGGTTATGTAACTTCTCATTTTCTTGCACAAAAAACTTGCTTTATTGGTATATGAGCTCATAAAAACGCCCATGGTTATTGCAAGCAAAAGTTTTCAAGCCATTTGCAGACAAGCCATGAAATTAAGAGATAAATTCCAATATTAAAAAAAAAAAAAAACGGTTTTAACAGCTAACCTCAGCTAGGCTCCAAACCAAAAAGGTTATAAAAACTGATGGCAACTCCCGGACCTACAAAAAACAAGGTAATCATTAGATCACTTAAACTAAGAAAGTATTCTATATTAATATAGTTATCGATTCAAATCAATGTATAATTTAATCTAGCATCAAATGAACCAGAAATCCTAAGATATAGTAAATTTTGCCATGGTATTGTTTGCTCATTTTGTTAAATTCACTATTAACTAACCATGGAAGATATTCAATAGATTGTACATAAATGGTTTCTAATTGCTTCAAAATGGGAGTTTTTCAGAAATGAAAAAGGCACAAACCTCAACTATGTTTCGCACATAGAACACGAAATGAGTTCTTCCTCCCCATTGCATAAGAGGGAACAAAAACCCACTTGGAACAATACCTTATATTTCAAGAAATTAATAAAAAGTTAGCTAATTATATTAAATAATCTATTCTTTTCCAATTAAGAGCCAAATTGAACTTATAATATCTCTTTAAAAACAAAAAAAAATCCACCTAGAGCTCCATGTATCACTTCCAAGAATGCAGCAACTTGCAATAGACCTTCATGAACAGGTATAGTGAATTCAATTAAACAGACACCCAACTTAAAAGAAACAAGTTAAAAAGGAAGCCATTTTAACAAAAAGAAATGAAATGAACTTACAGATAAGTTCCCCAGCAGAGGCATAAGCTCCGTTGATTGAACGGGAGGAAATAAAGCTGCTTAAAATTCTAAAGAGAGCAATTGTCCTGTAACGAAACAATAGCAAACAAATTACGAGGAGAAGGAAAGTGAAAGAGAGGATTTAAACAAGAGATTGATAAGAATGTACCATCCAAAGGCTTGAAGGGAATTGTAAGTAAGGAGATAGAGCTTCGGAAGTGACAACTTCATTGATGCGTTTAAGTGACAGAAAAGCTCTGCGGTATGAAGTTATGTATTCATGGGCAAGTCTGTGGACGAAAACCCACAACACCGTGTTCTTATCTTTCTTTCTTTCTATTGCTTTGTTTGTGACAATAAATGTGCGAACCTACCTCAGAATCAGATGGCTATGGCCTATGGAAGAAGGACGAAAGGTAAGAGTATTTTAAGTGTTCTGTTTTAATTTTTCAAAACCAAAAAAATATTTCTAATAAGTAAAAACCTTCCTCATTTTCTCCCTGATAATTAATGATTTATCCAACTGATAATAACACGATATATATACACAGAGAGTTGTAGTTATCTTTATCTCTTTTAATTATTTTTTAATTTATAAAATTATATCTATTAAATATTTTAATTTCAAAATTTATTTTATTAAACACTTGAATTTACAAAATTAAAATAATAAATAAAAATGAAAAATCCAAATCGATAGATATAAAAGTAAAAAATTTTAAAAATTGTTATAGCTGATGCAGAAAAGTGTGTAATATTACTAAATTTTGCGATAAGTTATTTGTAAACTTTAATCTATCATAAGATTAGAGTTATAACGTTACGATAAATTTATATATTTATGTATTATTTTTGTATATTAAATTGATTATTTTGTAGTTGTTTTAACCATAAAAAATAATTCTTAATTTAAAAAATCAAAATTTTCATATAATTATTTTTGTTTTATTTTTATTAAAAGATAAAATATTAATTTTTAATCAACAAAAACTATTTTCTTTAAAAATAAAACATCTAAAATAATTTTAATAAGAAAATTTTATTTTATTTTGATAAAATGCAAGTTTGGATGATACCTACATAAAAAGTTAGACAAAGGATGCGTTACCTCCAAATTTAACGTTATCTAAAAAAAAAAGGTAAGTCTAGATATAACAAAAAGCATTACCAATTAAATTATTATTGCTTTTATTATATATAAAGCAATACCTATGCCAGAGTTATACAAAGTATCACATATTTATATTTTAGTCATAACCCTATAGGTACTTATAGTTTAAATTTATACGAATTGTTTTATTATTATATATTACTCTTTATAGTTTAAATTTATAAATTTTGTTTAATACTATTTTTTCATAATTTATATGAGTTTTAAAATTAATATTTTACATTATCAAAGATTGTAATTTAATTTCATGCTTAAAAGTTTATTAACTTTAACTACTAAAGTATCAATATATTAAAAAAAGTAGAAATTCGAATTTGAATGGTAATTCTAAGAATTAAAGGTAAAAATATTATGTTTTCTTTATTATTTATAAAAATGAAAAGATATGAAACACCCTGAATTTTTATTTTTGAAACTTTCGAATTTTTATTAAATCAAAAATCTTGATTCTCAACTATTTGGGCTATAAACACCAAACAATCTTAACTTGAGTCCAAAATTTTGCGAGTTGGGCCTAAGCCCTAGTATATTGTCGGAATTTTCGATTTGAGAACAGTTAAATTGGGTCAAACCATTGATTTGGACCAAACCGGTTCGAATCGAACCGGAATGGCCTTGAACCCTCTAGAAACGCCTCCTTTCTTTTTTTTTCTTTTTTCTTTTTCTTTTCTTCTCCTCCTCTTCTTCGGCGCGCGACCTCACCTGGCCCTCTTCTCCTCTCGTTTTTCGATCACCGAAGACCATCGCCACGCCTTGCCGTCGCCTCCACGCCACAGCGGATTCCAGCCTCTCTTCCTCTCTCTCTCCTTTCGTCTTTGGCGAGCGCAGCTATCGCAAGGAACCTGCGATTTCGTCTGATCGGAAAATCATGTCGCAGTTCACTCGATTTTCTAGCGACTCCAATACCAGCGATTAGCGATGAAGCTTCGGTCTCTTCCTTTCTCGCATTCTCTCTTCTGTTTCCGGTTGGCGCAGTAAAACGATGAGCTAAGATCGCGATTTGCTGCGTTTGGGACAGTCGACTCATCGTTTCTCTGCTCCTCCAGCGAAACCAGCCAAGGATCGGCCGGTTGAGCTCTTCCATTCCCTCTAGCGACCTCACCGACCACGATCCTCTTCAGCTCCAGCCAAGCTAAGGCCAGCAGAATCAGATCTTGGGTAGTAGAGCAAATTTCGGTCATTTTGACCGAAAAATTCCAATTTTCAGCTCGTTTTACAGCTAGGTAAGTTCATTCTCTAACTTCCTTTTTGCATCATTTGTGAATTCTTTGTGCTAGGATATGGAATTTCATGTATTAGCGAAGCTAGAGTAAGGATTAAATCCCTATATATTCTATTTATGCAAATTTTAGGAAAAGGTTGATTTTATTTACTAACTATAATTAAAACACATTCTAGTGCGTTTTTTGAAGTGAGTCATGTAGCTTTAGATTAGAATTGAGTATTGAATTTAAAGTGGCAGCCTCTAGCTAAAGAAGATTATAGTTTTGTTGAGTTAAGTCCATATTTGGTGGTAGAACTATGTCTTTCATAACTTGTTGTTAATGTAAAGGTTTAATGATCGAGATAGAACAAAAATGAGAATTTTCTTGAAATGGCAGCAACTATTTTTAATTATTCCTATAAAGTATTGCTGGATATAGTACATATGGGGTTGTAAGTTTAATTTTTGCAAGGGATTGGTTAATTGGTGGGTAATCTATGATTTCAGCATAGGAGAACTCTGAATTTTTGTGTATCGGCAGCAACTACCTTGAGATCTTGTGTTGTTTCAGAAGGACAAATATATATAACGAGTGTACTTTTAAGATTTTCTTACTATTTTGATGTGTAAAAATTTTTAATTAGAATTGATACACAGTTAAACGAGTTAGTACATATGGTTTTGTTTGATGAGGATAATGATTTATAGGTCAATAAACTGAATCATGAGACCCCAATTAATTATGACAAGGAATATATGAGTTATCGGTGTATATGATTGTTAACAGTATACAGTTGGATAGTTTTAACTAGTAGAATTGATGTTAAGCAAATAGCTATTTTCACTAATTTGCTTTTTTTATTTATTTTCTTAACATTATATAGTAAGTTAAAGTTTGGCATTGACGATTAAATATTAATGTGATTGCTTTGGGTGGAGGAAGGGAAATAAATTTGTTTGATTGCCCGACGGATGGGCTGTGTGCATTGATCGATAAAGATATGATAATATTGTGATATTTGACCAGGTAGATAGTCCAATTTTTAGGGGAGGTGCTGCCGAAATTTCGATAGAACTTAGATTAATTTTAATTAACAACATAATTAATAAGTTTAGTTAGATTAGTTCTATAACTTGGTACATAATAAATATAGTGCTCTGATTGTTTATTATCTTTATTACTCATTTAATGATTTACATATTTATTTATTTATTTATTTCCATTATTATTGTTATTATTGTTATTTATTTTATCATTGTTGTTTATTGTTAATACTATTTATTTATTTAGTTATTTGCATTGCATTACGATGTTTAATTGATTAATATGCTTGCATTTAATTGCAATACTTGATTAATTGTGTTGTGATATTGCTGTTCTTTGTTTGTGTGGAATTAGGATGAAGTGGGTCACCATGGGTTTGTGAGACTGTTTCTGTTATACGGATCCTGATTCTGATTTCTGTTATATTCTGATTCTGTTATATGGATCCTGATTCTGTTTCTGTTAGCCGGGTAAATGGGAGATCGGCGCCCCCGTGTGCACCTGATAATTCTGTTTATTCTAAAACCACAGGATGGCCGCTTGTTGTTGCGCACCTGAAAATCTAGATTTGATTGCAGCCCGCAGGGTGGCCTCCTGTTGTGAGCGCTTGATGATCTAGATTGGATGGAGACCACCGGGTTGCCTCCTGTTGGTATGGAAAAGAAAAGAGAGAATAGAAAAACAATGAGAGGGCTGGTCAAGTGAGGATTAGACCGGTCGGCCAGTATGGGGGATCGGCTTCCTGGTGCACATGTGAGAGGATGAGCCATGTGGGAGGACGGCTCATCGGGGGTTCGGTGACTCCACTGACTAATTTCCACGTGATGTGATTATAAGAAGATGTTAATGATTGTGAGTGCTGGTGATTTGCCATTTGTGTGACTGGCTGCGTGAGCATAAAACTAGTCGGACGACTAGATTAATATGTTTACACATTTGTGTGACTGCGTGTGTGGTGCAAAAATTATTACCCCTTAGAAAACTCACATGTCTTGTTTGATTTTTCAGGAAGTAGGTTTTTCCTTTAATCCGATTTAGGCTATGTTTCTTCGGCGCAGGGCAATAGAGAAATTTTTTTAGTTCCATAATTATTTTGCTATGTAATTATGTGTATAAAAACTATGTATACTAAAGAATTAGTGACTCCGCAGTTGTAGGACTTACATATATGTAGGCATGTATTAATATAGCCAACACAATTCTGTAAGCCTATATTAGAAATGTGATGTATTGTGAATTGGGCCCGAACTATGGAATGTTGTAGAAGATAAACTTGGGCCGAGAAATAATAAAATCTTGAGGTTTATTTTTCATAATCATATGGGCTGAATGTTAAAATTCTATTGAGATAGTAAATTTCGAGTATTTCAGGCTTACTACGGGCCTCGGGGGCTTTAAGCTTACCTGGGCTCTAGTGCCAGTGCGGCCCACGGAAATGGGTCGTGACAAAAAGTTGCTTAAAATTTTAATAATAATTCTACCAATTAAATAATAAAAATCATAAGTTTGTAAAGAAGAAAGCCTAGAACTAGAAGGATGAATGATTTTACTTATTGAATGATTTTTATCTTATCTCATATTGATTAATCCCCAACATTCAACAATAATGCAAAATTAAATAGAATTCAATTTTACATTCACAGAGTTGCAAAGCTTGTTGTAAACAAGAGTTCACAAAGTTTGAAAGTTTTTAAACGTTAAAATTCATTTATTTCCGAAAAATAAATTGTTTAAAAAATATTTTCTAGATTTTCCAATGTTTAAAGTGCGTAGGTGAATATAAACTATTTCTTTGATAAAAGGAAAAACTAAATTTTTTTGAGAAAAAAAAATATTTTTAAGGAAAATGTCTTTTTATATATTTTTCAAAAATTAAAAATATTTTTTAGAGATTAACAAGTTTAGTATAATCTTATATTTTTTAATTTATTAACGATCGATGGCCAACACCATGAGTTATTAGCAACTATCTTTATCATTTTTATGTATTTTTTTATATTTAATAATAAATTTTTAAAATACCTAAAATTATAAAATTTATAGTATTTTTTACTAACTTTAAAAAGAAGAATAAGTCATTTGAAATTATTTTTCAAGGAGCATTTAATTACTTTTAATTAAATATTTTTAAATTATTTTTTTGAAAATAAATGGATTTTTAGGAGTATTTAATTATTATTTTGTAATCGATTATTATATTCAGATATTATAAAAAAATTATTGAATTTTAGTTTAACACACACCTTATCATATTATTATTTTAAGATTTTTTTTTTGTGTTATTACCGGTATCTGAACTCTATTACTAGGCATAGTCTAATCTAGATCAGAGCTAGTCTGACACTTAAGGATTTTGTCCCTATCTGCAGGTTTGTATTTTAAGATTAATGTAAGAAAATAAAATAGTGCTTTTTTTTTGTCAACCATAATTTAGGATATAATGCAAATGATTAAAAAATTTTTAAAATATAAGTACAGTCAAAGTTATATAATTAAAATTGTGGGAAAAAAATTATAATTTTATAGTTAGTAACCAAAATATTAAATCATTCAATCTCAAAAAAGAAAAAAAAAATCATTAATAAACTCTTGACATGAAAAACAAAATACTTACAGGGACTACAATTGTTAATTTTGAAACAAGAAGGAGCAGACAATAAAGTGTACACCTTTAACGATTTTCCTCTTCTGGATAGAACGTTACCGTCCCCAATTGGTAGCACGGGAAACACCTCAATTACCAAAAAATTAAACAGTTAATCCACTGTCGTTTACTTTCACTTTACTGGGCAATTTCTCGAAACATCCCCAGTTACTAATTTTGAATCAGTGCGGTAAGCGCAAGGTAGTAGATACTTCTGCGGATATTCTACAAGCTTCATTACATGTTTGATTTATGAGACATTGTAGGAAAATTATTTCACAACAGATTGTTTTAATGACTTTCTACTAGAATTATGGTTTTCTTTTCCTCCTCTTTTCTTCTTTCAATTGTTTCTCGGCAAACAAACAGACCAATAATACGAATTTAGCATACATGCTCTACATTTTCTGACGGCAAGTAATTACTCGCCAATCTCGATACATACTTACTAGCAATTTCAAGTTTTCAACAGTCCATCTCATTTCCTCTCTTATTTGCCTTTATATGCAATTTTTTTTCTGCGATTTATTTTCTTGTTGAATGCAGGCGTAAATATGATCGGCGTGAAAGAATCTTTGCGGCATAGGGTTTCAGCCAAGAACGTGCCAAGGTAATTAAATTCAGTTCAATTTTGTTTTTCCGGTTTGTGTTACTTCAGCTGGAGAAATTTGGTTTCTTCATTAACCTATAGTAATCATCTGATTCATCTTGACGATTGGGAAATTTTGTTTTCCAGCTTTTCTAATTTGACTAAATTGTTTATACATTGCGCATTAACTGCGACTCTGTGAGTGTTGATTAGGGTTAGGTTTGGCATTGCATTAGGTCTATAAAATTAAGTTAGTCATGGATTACACGCAAGCCCTCATTAGTTGTTAGGTATGTGATTTGTGAATTTAGGTTAGGCTGTTTAGTTTATGTGTTTCTTATTTAATTATGCTAGAAAATTTGGTAGGATGAAATGTAGATGAAATGTGTTAATTGTGAATGTAGAGCATAATATTCATATTTCGGATTTAATTTCATTGAAAGGGGAGTAGGACTTAGCCGCAGCGCGCAAGAGTTAATTAACAAGAAAATTAGTCAATTACGGAGTAGGTTCTCCTAAATCCTAATGCACCTCTAGTTTTTTCTTGAAGAAAACTTCTTGAAAGGACAAGAAAATGCAGATTAATCACATATGCATATTTGCTGATAATGTCTACTCTATTCCCTTTGTATTCCATGAGTTAAATATACCCTCCAGAGCATCGATTTCTAATATGTTTGGTGATGTATTTAGTTCGTGCTTTCCCAAATCATTAATTATATATGCTGATTTTGTGGATGGCTGTTATGGTCCCGGCTAACGGATCTAGTTATGGGTCGATGGGTAGTAGGAGGGGTTGGTGTTTGGGTGTTTGGGTTAGGGTGTTTCCTTGAGTGACCTATGGTGGAAGACAAGAAAAGTCAGACTCGTTAAAGGGAGCCTGAAACCTCAGTCAAGAAGACTTAAATTGGGTTTAAACAGTCCCTTTATTCCATCAGATTTGCTGAATATATACAAGTGCAGAAATAACTACTCCCTGCATACAAGGAGCACTACTTCTATATGGAGGAATAACCTCCCACTAACAACAAGAAAATAGGGAAATGGAGGAATACCCTCCTACAATGCAGGAATGTTGAAACAGAATCAAAACAGAAAGAGAACAACTACTGCTGACTAGTTCAGCAACTCAATTACTGGTGACTTGGACTTAGGACCATGGGTATAACGGGAATATACTTGCAGGGGTTTGGTAACAATGGCCATTTGAAGTTACCCCAACTTTTTCTCCAAAAAAAAAAAAAAAAAGGAAGTGAAGAAAAAAAGACAAGAAACGAACATTCCTAATATTTAATTCTTTACCTGTGTGCTGGTATGTAGGACTTTACTCCAGTTCAATCTCAATCTGGTTAAGATCATTTTGCACTAGTTTGACGGCTAAACTAAAACGGTAAAACCTTGAAATTCCTGAAATTAAAAAAATAAAATGCAACAAAAAGCTCAGTAACAATAGAAATAAGTAAAAACAAAAGAAATTCATCTAGAAAAAAGTATCCCCATTTTTTGTACCGCATCAAATGACTTGGCGGTCCTAGTACACGACAATATTAAGGTCTCATTGTAAAATAGAGTTTGTGGATAGCATTATTGTTTGCTTCCTGTCTTTTCCCTTTTAAATTAGATGAGTCAATGGTCAACATAATACCATTCAGTTCAGTGAAATTAGCCAATGATTTGGACAATGCAGTTTGTGGTAATGGTGGACAAAGTTTCGCTATTTTTATGGTAGACTTAGTTTATGATACATTTTATTGGCAGATCTTGAAGGGTGACAATGGACAGTGAAGACAGCGATTGCTTATCCAGTTTTCATGTTTGGTTTGTAAGGGGAACAAACACCAGTAAATCACCTCTTCCGTATTTCCATTATTACTATTATGGACTTGGATATAGAAGTAAGTACCTGAGGATTTGTAAGCAAAATACAGCCTTATCTTTAATCTCTGTGATTTTGGAACTTGAGTGGAGTTAGAACTGATGCCAAATATGAGAATGTCATTTTGCTGATTTTCATTTGGAGAGAGAGGGAACTCTATAACAGAAATACTAGAGATTATATTACTGGTTGAACTATGAATATGGAGGGAGCATACTTGACTTTCCCCTATATACAGATAGTTATAGTTACCTACTCTTTTGTTTGGATTCTCATGTATCCAACTATAAAAAATTGAATCCCCGAGAATAGAGTTGCCTGTTAAAATTTTAATTGCTCAACCGAAGTGAATAAACTACAGATATATAATATAAACTAATGGAAGCAGCCTTCCACTGTGACGTGTTTGACCCAGACAATGGCAGGGAATAATTTTAATGGAAGAGAATGTCTACAATCTGCCGTTCTTTTGAAAACCTAAAACCTAAACCTAATGATTCTTAATTTGATAACAGTAATGGGCCACAGAAAAACAGTAGAATTGAAGATAACATATTAAAATATTAAGTGCAATGCTTAGCCCTTTGGTTTTTGTCTTCTCCTTAGTCCTTACTTAGGGATTGGACGGCCTTCTTAGTGCCGTGTTGACATTAGTGGTATCGAGGGACCATTTTATTGAAAGCATGTCAAAATCATATTGACGAAATGAAAGCATTAATTCATTTTTCTTCTTTTCTTTCCTTTTTTTTTCCCCTTTTTTCTGCAGACTTTTTTCACTGGACAAAAGAATGCAAATGCTCAACTGGTATAAATAAATAATTTGTTAAATATATAATGGTTTTTAGGGGGCTTACCACTAGCTATTATCTTATTGCATGAGGATAAAAGAGAAAAAACATATCTTTAGCTCCATTCCCTCACAAAGAATCTCTTTTGATTGAGTACAGAGCAGACCTATGCTTAATTATTCTGAATTTGACGAACGGATCTGTTCTGATCAGTTATTAAATCACTACTTCTAATTCATCTACCTTGTTTCCTCAATACCAATTAATAGCTAATGGCATATTCTATTCAAAGATACAACTAGAGATACCTCTATCTAAGAAAGCTTACTTAAATTTATGAGATCCCCATGGTTTTTCTGCGAAGGTGATGAAAGGAAATATTATTTCAGAATAAACTTCTTTTAATAATGTGCATATCATAGGAAAGGCTGGAAAATATAAGAATCTTATTTCCTAGGCAGAGTAACTGAAAATTGCTTTCAGATTATTATGTGGTTTACCATAGACATATAGGGGTTCTACAGGTCTTGGGAGAAATGTTAACCAGTTGGAAAATGGAAATCATTTGCATTGGCTTCTCAATTTTTAGTTTCTAATGAGCTAGATAAAAAGGAAGTGCTTTTACTGATAATGGGAGCATGAAAGATGCTTGAACAAATTCAGTTGCTAATCTATAATCCATTGTTCCATGGCTTTGTGTCTATATTTGTATTTTAAATGTGTGTATTTGATGGATTTGGGGATTCTAACATTGCACCAGCTTCATTCCAACATTAAAACTTAAAAGTTGTATTATACATCATTGAACATAAGAAATCTCCTCATAGGAGATTTGATAAGGTTCTCTCTCTCTCTCTCTCTCTGAAAAGTGAAAAACACAAAACACAAGAACATAGGTTATGCATAGGATGATTACACATCAGAAAGCTTAGAGAAAACCCAAACTATACAGGTTAGAGCTTCCTCAAAGAAACATGACATCTATGAAGAAGTAAAAATAAAGAATTTCTGATTAGCCAGTTAGAAACAGTGCTCCATACTCATAAGGAACAAACATCTTACTCTCTTCTTCCATGTTCCATAGGGTATCTGGACAATAATCCCAAGGTGGAGAAACAAGTGAAGGACAAGTGAAATTGCAACCTTCTTCGTTGAACCCATTACAAACTGGTTCAATAGTGTTTTCAATATCTTTCCATATATCATCCATTGAGTAACCTTTTTCACCTCCCTGTACTGCCTCGCTATTTTTTTCTCCTGAAGGTGATGAATCAGCCCCCCCAGTGTCGTAAAAGCTTGCTTCTCCAGTCTCTGGGAAAGGCGGTGAATTCACAGTAGTAATATTTGATGTTGGGGAGCTGTTGGAAGATGATTGTGATGGAGACATGGCCCTCTTCCTTGCTTGAGCCTTCTTTCGCATATGAGTCCTCCAATAATTCTTTATCTCATTATCAGTTCGTCCTGGTAATTTACGAGCAATTTTTGACCATCTGCAAATTATACACCATTTAATAATAACTGGAAAAGTTTTCCGGAACTGAAAAAATTAATGGATTACTATGTTTAAAAAGACTTATGAATGGTAAAGGAGAGGAAAATTCAATATTTCTGAACATTTTATACCATCTGACTGCAAATTACAATCAGAAAATTCTGAACTAGGATAAAGAATTTGCTTAGAACAGAAAATAAATATGAGGGAAAAAAGACAAGATTTCTCAAACCTATTTCCCCATTTGGCATGAAGTTCCAGCACAAGTCTCTCTTCTTGGGGAGTCATCTTCCCTCTTTTAAGACCAGGGTGCAGATAATTAACCCATCGCAACCGGCAACTTTTGCCAGTTCTGTTCAAACCTACAACAAAACCAGGCGGTTAAAGGTAGCTCCTTGAGAAAACCACCTATCTCCAGATAAGCATACCTATTATTTTCCTCCCGCCACCTTCAAACCTGAAACTTTGGCAATAAAATCCCATCGTCGATCTCCAAATAAGTGCACAAAGTTGATCAGGAGAATGTCTTCCTGTTCTGTCCATGGACCCTTTCTGATTTCGTCTTGCATCATTTTCATTTTTTTCTCCTTTGGTGTCTGTCTCTCCAGCGCTTTTTCTTAGAAAAAGAAAGCTTTGATCCACCTACTTTGTGGTGCTTGGCCATTTAGGTGTACGTACTTGTATTTATACCACTAAGTATCCATTATTAAGTACCTTTTCTTGTTTTGAAAAAAATGATTTGTTATAATAAAATTCTCCATCTGCATCTTCACCATACATGTGGTGCACGCATGCTCAATTGCTCATTTTGTGATAAGGTACCAAATGCTCCTGATGTCAGCCACTATAAAGAAATAACCAAAGTAATAGATCGATCTGTAGATGTAACTTTCATAATCAGCCTCCCTTGTTTACTTTTTTAAGTTTTTAGAAATAGTTTAGTTATAGTGTATTAAGTATTTGATACACACAAAGATGGTGCATTAAGGATGTCTGTTACAATGCATGGCACTTGTTTTAATTGAAAATAGAGACTTCTTGTTCATATAATAGAGCTCTGTTATTCCGTTATAATGTAAAGATTATCTCAAAAAGGCTGCACTTTGATTCTCATTAATTAAATTGCCTACACTAAAAATATAATTTGAAAAGAAAATTACTAAATAAAGAAGAGCTCAAAATTGAAGCCGATGAAAGAGAACAACTCGATGGAAGCTATTAGATTTGCTTCGTCATGTATTCAATTAGAAGAAATGATGGTTATGTACTGTCTCTTCTGCGAGGAAAGGCCATCCACATAGGAGGTAAGTAGAAGGAAACGAAAAAAGAAGAAGAAGACAAAAGTTGTAAAGTAGGGAATAAGAAAGGAAGGAACTATTAACGAGTCGTGTAAGTGAACCCCCCCCCCCCCTTCCCACTAAGAAAACTGAAGGTGGAATCAGATATTATTCTAGGAGACAAATTATTAACAGTAATATTAAGCATATGGTAGTTGACAGTGACTATTGATGGCTAATAGTTTTTAATTCATGAATGTTTATTATTTGGTAAAATTTTAATAATGTTTGTTGTCCAAAGTTTGAAACATAAAATAATTATTATTAGTATAATTATTTTTTATAAATTATTTTATCTCGCATATATTTCTTATATTTTAAGTTGAGTATATTATTTTCTAGTTTAATATGTTATATGAAGAGAAAATATTAATTAAAATAGTTTATAATGATACCGGAGGGTTGAGATGGGATGATAAGGATCTCTTTTCTCTTAATTAAAGGTATTAAGTTTAAACCTTAAGTATGAAGTCGCTTTAAACATTCGGAAAGAAACGCTTTGCCTTTTTAGTGGGCTTACGCTATGCGAATTTGGATTAATTGGGTCAATGGATTTGCCTCCTTAGTGGGCTTATGCTACGCGAATTCTGGTTAATTGGATCAATGGATTTCGGACCCTGGATGATTAAAATTAAAAAAAAAAAATATAATGATATCTAACAATTATTTATAATTTCTAAATAATTAAAGATAAAATGATCACATGGAAGTATTAATTTTTTAAGGAGCTTTATAAAGAAGATATGGTCTAAATATAATGTAAAGGTACCATTTAGTTATTTGCTGATAATGTTGGTAAATTTTTTACTGTGGTTGTTAAAATTTAAAATGATTATTAATTGTATAATTATTTTTTATACATGATGTATAATGTAGGTGTTTTTATTTTTAAAGTGAATATTTTATTTTTTATTCTAATGTATTACATAAATAAAGATATTAATTAAAATTTTTAAATAATATTTAATAAAAATTATTATTTTTAAATAATTAATAAATTAAATAATCTAAAGAATATTAATTTGAAATTAATACTTATTTTCTGAGATTAATAGAATTTAAATAAAATAATATTCAAAAGAGTTAGTAGTTAATAAAAAAAAAAATTTTAAAATATATCTAATGGAATCAAGAGCTCTTTTGGACTAATACTGCAAATAAAAAAGCTCAACAAAAACCTACAAATTAACTGTTAAATACGAATAAATCAAGATGTGATTAACGAAATTAGTAGCTGTTTCGAATTTCTGTCAACTATCGATTAAAATTCTTCTCAAATATATATAAAAATACTTACCAAACCTATGTATTGATATAAATTAACCATCAAAACATTGTAGGCAAATAAGGTCGATATGGCGTGCAAGTATGTCTGGGGTTACGCTTATATTGAGCTATTCTAGATTCTATCGCTCCCTTATCTTTATGTAAAGCCAGAATAAAGCTATTGTCAAAACTTTTTTACGTGTCACTAGGAGCTTCAAAACAAAGGCTAAACTCATGGATTTTTAAGTATTTCTATCTGTTTTGCAATATTGAATTCTGGAGGTTTGAAATTACCCTTCTTTTATTAGAAAAGAAAACCTGTCAGGTATAGAAAATATGGTTTAAAATTGCTGTTTACATGTTTTAATATTTTTAAAATTAAATTTGTCCTAAAAGCAAAATTTATGATGGTCTCTATCCAACAATTGTGTCTAGTAAGAAAATCGCTATTTTCCTGCCCTTCGAATCCGCTTCAAGCAGGAACAAATATGAGAAAACAAAATAATGACCGAGAAATTAAAAAAAAAAAAATAATATGATAATTTAACGTGAAAAATTCCCCAAGTGGAGAAAAAATCACGGCCGTTGCCAAACGACAACCAAGAAAAATATTCACTGTGCGGTAAATTATTACAACCACAATTATAAAATATTTTTCTACCCGACACCCTCAAAACACCCTAAATATTTTATACTCTAAAGGACTCCAAAAGGCTTGTTTTAAATCTCTAATATAAAACACATTCAAGTGTTTTTTGGTGTGTTTAGAAACCTAAACCTTAGCTTCTTTTTATAGCCAATCCACCACCCTCAAATGCTCTTCTCTCCGATGTGGGATTGAGCAAAACTAAATTATATATATTTATTTTTTGTTTTCAACAATGGTTTAGGTTTCAAAACACCCCAAATATTTTATATTCTCCAAGGGACTCCAAAAGACTTGTTTTAAATCCCTAATATAAAACACATTCAAGTGTTTTTGGTATGTTTAGAAACCTAAACCTTGGCTTCTTTTTATAGCCAATCCACCACACTCAAATGCTCTTCTCCTGACGTGGGATTGAGCAAAACTAAATTTTATGTTTTTTTTTTTTAAATTTTATTTTAAAGGTGGAGATTGTTAGTCTCCTTTGTCGAAAACAAAAAAATATATATATAAAATTGTTTCCAAAGGAGGCCAACAGTAGTAACAAACAATTGAGAAATCTCATGATATAAATCTATTTAAAATTAGATAACGTTAAACTTGTAACTTTGAATCTTTGCATCCAGATTGGGTTTATGTCATAATATAAATCTTTTTAGATAATGAGAGAAATCTCATAAATGATTTGATTTCATGGATATGAAATCTATTTAGACTCTGAATAAGCAAAACTCAATGCTTTTCATGTGTGCCTTTTGACGTACAAGCATCGAGAAAATTGAAGAGTGAAGCCAAGGAATCTAGTTAAGACTGTTTAATTTTGGAGGTTGATTAGATAGAAGAAAATATGTAATTGGAGTTGACTGGTTTGTAAATCCACTGACAAAATAGTGATGATGGTGAAGGAGCCAAACATAGCCAGGCAAATGCAGAAATATAGTAAATGATAAAGAAGATATCTAAAGTGGAAAATGGCATCATGTGCATGTATTAATAATACTAACAAACATTATATTTGTGGTGGTGAAGTTATCCTTAATATATATATATATATATTTCCATATTTCTTAAAAGCAAACAAACAAGATAATGGCACTTCTTAAGGGTCCTTGTAGTGGAGTTAGAGATAGACAGAGTAACCAAAAAGATGAACCACTGTGACGTGTATGCCACCATTCTGTGGGCTCTCCACCATTCCCTATACCTTCCTCTCTCTCTCTCTCTCTCTCTCTCTACTCGTCTTCATATATATGGTATCAGTTTGATCAAATATAGAATATTCATGTATAGATTTTTATTTATTTAATATAAAATAAATTTGAACATGTTGCGTTTATGGTGCATGTTTGGTACGAATAAAAACTTATTTTGTATGTTAATTTGGTGTCGAATGGACGAGAATTCATTCAAATTTTGAAGTTTTTGAAATTAGTTGCAATTAGTCAAATTTTCTTGGGATTATTGAAATTTATATAATATTTTATAATCATGTTATCATCATATATATATATATATATATATATATATATATATATATATGAGAATCACGAATATTTGTTGGATGCTGATTATTTTTGAAATTTAAGTATTTGATTTTAACTCAATTAAAAAAAATTGAAGAATTTGAAGAGAAAATATGTTTTTCTTACCTCTCTCTCACTCTCTCCGATTTATAGCTTTTTATGAACTTTACACATAATAGCTCTTTAAAAATTATGCTTTAATTTATGAGTTTTAAACACACCGAGTCTTAACATATTCTTATGGTTTTTACTTTTTATAGATATAAATACAATAGCTCTTTAGAAATTACCTCTTTAATTTATGTTTTAAGGCTTTTAAACATAATGGCTTTTAGTATTTTCTCTTATTAATGATTTATGAATTTTGGAGCTTTTATAACTTTAAAAATAATGGCTTGTGGTATTCTTTATAAGTTTTATAGCTTTTGAATATTGTTGTTTATGTTGTTCCTATGTTTTTCTCTTTTTCAATTTGTTCTGCACACAATCACAAAGCAAGCTATTGTTGGCAATGGACAAAGAACTCTATTGGTACCAATATCGCTAATCATATAAATGCTTTATTATTATTATTATTATTAAGTAAGATTTTAATTATTTTTGAATCCACAATCATACAATTTCCAAATGAATTCAAACACTATATAATATATATGGTTCTTTATGTCTCTAAATATTTCATTCTAAATTTATCCATGAAAATCACATAAAAATTTTATTGGAAGGAGATGATCAAGTTTTCATCTCTCAGCTAATTAAGAGTGGCAGTTGGTCTAATAACACAATTTATAAACAAGAAGTTAAAATGGTGAGTATTCTTTTTTTTTTTTTTTTTTCCTTTTCTTTTTCTCTTTTTATTTGCGATTTATATGGTTATAATTTTCTAATTTTGGTAAATTTGATGGGTACAAATTTTTTCCATTTTCAATTACTTCAATATTGTTAGGTCAAGACATTTGAGATAAAATTATGTAAATTTAATTTTGACATGAAATTTTAATATTAATTTTTTTCTATATTAATATGATAAAATGATGGCCTAGCCATCTTAATTTGAATAAAATTGTTTTCCCTTTACCTCTTATTTTAAGAGATGTTTCACTTTAATTAAAATAAAAATTATAACATATATGCTGCCACCTCAATTTTTAGTGCGTATGAAGACAAATCGTAAACTCATAAGTATTGATGGATAAAGAGATATTTTGTTTAAATTATAATTATTGTGAATTCAGAAGCGAAATTAGGGGAAATTGCTTAGGGGTGCAAAAGCACATCTTTTAAAATTTTGGAATGCAAAATATGATATTTTATATCTTTAGGAATCAAAATATAATTTTTATAAGAATTTTAAATAAAAATATTGAGGTGTTGTTGCCCCTCAGAGCTCCACCAAGTGTCACCCCTGCATCCAATATTATTTCAATTTCTAAAAATAATAATAAAACTATGCTTTTTACATAATGCATGATTAACTGAATAGTTTGTACATAAATTTTAATCTAGCAATTGCGTCAGGTTATCTATACGTTTGCAAATCAAACAGATTTGTGAAAAATATATATATATATATATATATATATATATATTTGAAATGCTAACCTGATGAATAAGACTGTGACGTGTGGTCCCAAGAATTTTCTAATAGAATAAAAAATAAAAATAAAACAAGTTGTCTATATATACACGCAAATTGGCCACTGCATTCACATTATATTATATGATCATTACATGCATGTGTGATATATATTTTTGAAGTGAGCTTGTTTTTCTTTCTTTCCTTTTTTTTATATATTTTTTCCCTTTCACCAAAAGCCATTTGACCCCTTAAGGTGAAATGTTCATTTCAATTTTGGCTCTTAGGTTTCAGCAGTTGAGGTTTACTTTATTAAACCGTAATGAAATGTAATTTATTGTGATTGAATTAATATTTAGAGTAAATATATTTTATTAGACTTACCAAAAGAATTAATTAATGTTCTATTTAGTATAAATAAATTAAAAGTATGAAATTTTACAAATGATTTTTTCATAATCTACCTTAGTTAGAATTCATTATTTTACATTATTTAGAATTTATTTATAAATGAATTTTTCATTTTGAATAAATTCAAGATTAAAATTCATTTGCTTTTGTTTTCTGTCCTTTGTATAACAATTTTAGAAGATCAAGAGAATAGATAATTTTGTCATAAATGTTGGAAGTTGTTTAAGTTTGTAGAGTTCATTTAAAACAATTAATTTTTTTATAAAAATTAGATTAATTATATTTAAATTCATAAAATTGAATTCATAAAATTTAAATTTTTATTTTTTTATTAAATATAAAAATATATTTAAAAATTTATATAAATACATTCAATAAAAGTTTTATAAAATTTATTTATTCCAAACAAGAGTAAATATTGCTCGAATAGATTTTTCTCCACTACCCAAAAAAGCTTTAATCATCTTGAGCTTCTAAAACTCTATGGTGGATTATATTTTTTACTTTCACTTTTCCTTTTCCTTTATAAACTGGGTCATAAACACCCCAACCACATGCAACCCTAAGATGGCCCTCGTACTTCTTTTTTTGCCTGACCTCGACTGATTCTCTCTCTCTCTAAATGCCATGCCACACGTGTAAAGAGATGTGGGGCTAGCTTTTTTTTTTAACGTCTGATATTCGAAATTCTGTGACTCAATTAATCTAGATTCACATTGGATAGATTCATAAAAATGGTGAAATGCTCTCTGCTAAAATTTAAAACCTTTAGCTAAGAAAAAAGAAACCATTGTCATCATATTTCACTCCTTGACAGGGCTGGTTAATTATAAAAGTTATACCATTTTTATTTGTGGATTGCTCCATCGGGGATGCCACGAGGCTTCTCCGATGCATCACTGCTTATTCCACCTTCCACTACATAATAAATTGCACGATAATATATATTATATGACATGATAAGTTAATATATTAATTTAATCTTATATTTTTTGCACTCGATAACACGGATTAACATTGAAAAAATGAACATCTTGATAAGATATAGGACATCAAGTGGAGTAAAAGGTCCCAATTTCTTTGGGATCTGAAAAGATAGATCATTGATCAACCTCCACCACATTTTACTACTACTTTCTTAGATTTGTCATTTCTAATAATAGGAAGAAAAATATCATTTTTTTAATGCCAGTGCTTTATGATACTTTCCCAAAATTACACTAGCTAGATTAATACTAATTAAAACCCTATTAATGGATCTAACTTTTGTAGCCTTGTTTGGGATGATGGAATCTAAAGTGGAGATCCCTTTTCTTTTCCACCATTTAAAAAGAAAATTCTCGAAGCTTGCTCTCTATCACTGGTGGTTGGTCAAATGCAGACTGGCCTAGTGATGAGCATTATTACAGGAATGATTAAGAAAATACTGGGACCATGACAGTTACTCTCTTGCTTAAGTTGGTCTTTTGTATATTATTGCCTCTATTGGTTTTTTATTTTATTTTATTTAAAAAGTTGTTCTAGCTCCAAGGATTAATAGCTGGGTTTAAATGATTGGTGAATCTGTTATAACTTACAAGAAAGTGAAAGTGGGATTCCCATTTCTTAAATTCAGAAGATATTCTGAGATTTCCCTTCATTAATCACAAAATTTTTTGCGTTCATATATTGCTTGAGCAATAGTGGCAGGTACTTATCATGAGTATTTTTTTTTTTTTTTTTAAAGATGTGATTTCCCATTTACCTTTTATAATTACTCAAATAATTTTTTCAGTAATTTGCACATATATAATTGATTAGACCTACGAAGTGAGGGTATTTCTAATTATATGGCTAAAAAAAAATAAAATATGAACATTATTTAATAAATTTTTATTTTTATAGATTTGATTTATGAATGAGACTATGAATTCGACTTAAACAAAAATAATTTTATAAAATTTCTAACCAATAAAGTGTTAATTATATGATAAATAATTTCAATCCTCGCCTCGAGAATTCCTCGAATACAAGTTATACCAAAGTTGGTGTATGCTGACCCCACACACCGAGTAAGCAGGTAATTTACTTAATAAATAGAGAGCTCACATCATTTAGTAAGCTTGTGTAACAAGGTTGTAATTATATGTACTTAAAAACGTAGGGTAAAACGAAAAGAAAAAGCAACTAAATAGTTTCTATATTAGTTTTTCTAGATCAGATCAATGGTTAAAAAAAAAAAAACAAGAGATCAGATCAATAGGGTCTTGTCTTGATATGATAAGTCGTTTATATGATACTTTCCTCCAAGAGATGCTTTTGGAAAGTGACCATCCAATAACTTGAAATGTCATTGTTAGCCAATCTGAAATGAAATGTCATTAATTGTCCCGCTGCTAAGTAATTACTGCCTTTCTGTTCTTACGATAAGACTCCAAACAGTTAACCCACCCATCTCTGAATCTCTCTCTAGAAGCTAGCCTTGCCATTCCTGAAGATGAAGAACGCACCACGTCTATTCGCATTAACTTGTTTAAAAATTTTCAAGATAAAGACTTGCATCATCTTCTGCCAAGTATTTCATATTGAATGGTTACAAGTCTTAGTGGAAAAATTCTTAAAAAATTGAAAGACAGAAAAAAACAAATCATCGAGAGTTGTGAACAAGCGTAAGGAGTAGAGTTGTGTCCATTGCAAGTTGCAGGGAAAGATTATGATTTATGCATATGCACTATGAGGGCTAGATAGAATGTTATGAAACTTTTCACTGTTGTTGTTTTTTGATGACATAAGCAGGTTTCCACATACATTATAGATGGAGAGTCTGCATCATTAATGCATTATCATCATCACCTTCATATGTTCTTTGTCCCTTTTGTATTATCTTGACGTTGAACGCTAATAATTAGCAGATGATGTGTTTGGCTTGAATGAATTTCATAAGTTTTCGTTACTGGAGAGCTGCTAAATGGTACGTGTCCTTTCACGACAAGCACAATCAACATGCATTTACAATTTCAATCCTCGATGACTTCAGCAACACCAAAACTGCTTAAGGTCCTGCACTGTCGCCACAAATTGTGCCAAAAATTTTCGGTTTAAATTATAAAAATACCATTAACTACGTAACTTATTACAAAATCACCTTAAAACGACTTTATATTTATATTTACAAAATCCTGAATGCTATTATTTAAAAATTTAGATATATTGGCATTTTAATTTAATATTTAAATCATAAAAATGACTAAAGTAATATTTAGTATAAAATTCACTAATTTGCCCTGAGTTAGCTTTTCTCAATGAACCAAAAACTAATCGTTTTGCTTTTCTTTCCCTTGATCCAATAATCTCTCCTACTATTTGAATATGAGAATTTTCTTGGAAGACAGCAAATATGTGAAGAAAATATTAATGTAAAGAATTTTCTTTATTGAGAAAAAGTAAAGAAAATATGAATTATTTTTCTCTCGAACTCATAAAATTTAAAAATGTCTCCAAATCGAAGAAAATATGATGAATAAATTAAGAAAATTACATTGTTTAATGTAAAATTGATTTCATTATTTTCTTTTCTCTCGCACCAAGCAAAGCATAAATATAGTGGTGCTAGAAAATACTTAAAATTTAAAATTTTTCACACTTCTAGATGATAAAATACACGAAAAATTGCCTCTTCTTATTTTTAATTTTTTATTTTTTGTTTCTATCAGAACTTGTTTTAAATCAATTAATTATATTCTTGATGGAATATTCCCTCAACAGCGCTGATAGGTTCAAGAAATTGAATGTCAAAATAAAATAAATTGAAATTATTAACTATTGGATTGAATTTAGGAAGAGCCAATGAGTCTGGAAGAATAATTCTCTACGTCCTTTTTGTTAGAAGCTGTTTAGTTTAGTCGTCAAAATATCCTTATGAATTTTTTTTTCAACAAGTGGCTGCTTTCAAAATGTTATGATTCAATTTTTTTTTTTTTTTTTTTGAATCAAAGACGATTATATTCTTGTGTAAGTTTTTTACACATAAGAATACGATATGCGTTCAAACGTATTATAATCTGATAATAAAAAATTTATTATCAAATACGAAAGGTGCTATCTCCTTTTCATTTAAGTCATTTAAAATTACCAAGTTGCAATTTATATTAATTATATTATAACATAAATGATATTTTTAATGATAATTTAACATATCCATGCATGAGCCAAAAAATTAGTGATGGGTTTACCAAATAATTAACATTAATCATTATAATAGGGCTGCCTGGGAAAGAAATATTTTGGAATTAACAATATGTTCAGTATATTTTATTAGGCTGACAAATTCAAATCATTGTTTAGTCTGATTGGATTCAAATCCTTGTTGGATCTTTTTCATTTTTTTTTTCTCAGTGATAAAAGTCCACTATCAAATGCTAACATCAAAATTAAATTATTAATATTGATTTTCTTTGAATAAAAAATTAATTTATGACTGAAAAACAAGTTAAAAATTGAAAATTTTCAAGTAATTAAGTCTAATTAAAGAAAGTTTGAGTAATGATAATTAGCTTTAGAGCTGATAACTATTTTTTTACTGAACTTCTTCTTTTAGGGAATTTTTTCAGTAATATCTAATTTATTTGAATTGTCAAGGCATTGATGACTGATGAGAAAGTTAAAAGAAATAAAAATAATTCGTCTTTTCTTTTTTTTAAATAAAGAAAAGAAAGCGTCGTTTTTTTATTTTCTTGAACGTGTCTTTTCCGCAGAGGTAAATAAAGTACATAAAACTCTTTTGCATGATTGCTTCCCTTTGCATCTTTTTATCTTTTGGCCTTCAATTTACAATTGACACCTGTTTTCAAGTATATATATATCTTACTACTTAAGCTATTTCTTATCAGTAAAGGATTTTTTTTTTAACTCGATTTCTTTCAAAAAAAAAATATTAACATGATCAGAAATTAAGATTTATTAATATATCAAATGATTTTAAAATTGTTCTTTAATTAAAAGCATTTTAATATTTTTTTCTGATTTATGCCTTATTTTGCATGGATATTAACATGATGATAATCGATATCTAAAATAAAATATTCATACAATCGATCCTAAATAATTTAGAATTAAGGCTTGATTGTCGTTATTACTTGTCAAATTAAGAAAAAGATTAGATTTATTAATTTTTATATTAGTTAAAGTTTTTTTTTTTATATAAATCATTGGTATTCAGGTTCCATTATCAGAGATATGGACTGCCTAATTCGACTCGAAATTTAGTCACAATTACAGCTTCTCATTCCTCCTTGCAGGTGTGTCTATTGAGGATCGAACCTAAGAGTTCTTCCCACATATCTAACCTGTGTTACTAAATTAGCCACAACTCCTAAGTTAATTAAAGTTTTTTTAATTGATGAGGATATATTTATTTGTATGTAAATGTATATTCTAATAACAAATGCATGTCTACCTTTATAAGACCAATTCATTATAAATTCAAATTATTAAATGAATTGTTAATTAAATTTGATTAATTGATTCTAGGTCCATATTTAAAATTGTATCAAAATCTAGATTCTAACCCGTATTGTATGAAAATTTTCGAATGATGAAAGTTTTCGAATAGATCATATCCTAATGGACGCTTGAGGGAAGTGTAAAAATGTGTGAGTTAATCCCACATTGAAAATATGCAGAAAAAAGAATAGTATACAATGAGGAAGTAAATCTTTAGTGCATTTTGTTTTAAAGATAAATTTAACTCATTTAACACAAACAATGCTATTTATAATTACGTAGGATCTTTAAATTAAAATTATCGGTATATTGTCCAATATGCATACAAAATCCAATAAATTACTTTTGTATTTGTATTTTTTTTTTTTTTTGGCTTTTATTATATCACATGCATGAATATGTTACATTTAAAGTAAATTAAAAATTATAAAAAATCAAAATGATATCAATTTAAAATACTTCATCAACTAGTAATTTAGGTTTTATTTTTTGAAATTGAAAATAAGTGTTAAAAAATTTAAGAATTGAATTTTAAGTTTTGAATCATATATATGTCCTAAAATTTTTCATTTTTTAATTAAAACATAGTGCAATATTAATTTTTAATTTATCATTTTAGTTTAATTGAAATTTTAAGTGACACGTAATAAATAATCCCAATCAACTCAAAATTAATAAATATTATGAATATTAATTTTAAGATCGAATGGCATTCTTAAACATCACCTTAATTCAAAGATAAAGATAAAATAGTATGGGAGTAGAGTGGATGTCTAATATGTAAATTTTCTTGGTTTTCTATTTTCATAGTTGTGGTATGGCTTGGGCCTTCGTCGGGTTAAAATAAATGGGCGCTTCTGAAATATTTGGGCTTGGGCCTGAAAGTCCACAAATAAAATAGATATATACATATTAGACCATGTAAAGATTGTGGACGTTCTTTTTGTTTGATTGTTCACTTACATTTTTTTCAAAAAAAAAAAAAAAAATCAGTTTTTTAAAGTTTCAAACTAATAGTGTTAATTAAACAGTTCAAACTGTTAATCGAATTAAATCAGATTAAACCACTGGTTTTATATGGTTTGATTTTGAAGTAGTTTGATTTTGATTTGAAATTTAACCAAAAAAAAAAAAAAAATTAGTTTCTATTCATTGAAATCTTCTAAACCGAACCAGACCATGATTAACAAATATTAATTTGCTTGTAAGCTAGTGAGATGGTTTCTAACTTTCTATTATGGTTAGAAGTAGAAACAGAAGCTATCTTTGGTCCTTTGAACTCACCTGTTGAAGCTGAAAAGTGGGGCACATGGTTTGGTCAAACATGCACTATCTCTTTTTATGGTCAAACATAACTATTTGCTAAGGCATGAGAGACTGTCATGTAATAAAAAGAAAATCAAAATAATTTGAGAATCTGTATAGAGAGAATTTGGAAATTCTGTGTTTATATTCAAATTGAATCAGTCGGATATGGTGGCTGTTTTCCTTGTCGGTGTCAAACCCTAATTAAACTAAAGGCTTGTGAGTTTGCGAGTCAAATGCATGTGGTGAAGACACTTTCACATGGGTGAGAAAAAATACGACTATTTTGACTACCGACCAATACCATTTCTTCTCTTGTATGCACACTTCTCATTTTGCATATTTTTCAGACCAATTTCTTGACTTGTTCAAACATCTTAGATTCTCAAGATTTCTTCTTCAGGTTTGTCTTGTTTTCTCATTACGTATGCTCATCCACAAATTTTATAATTTCATGGGAAAAATAAAGTAATACATAATTAAAATTTTAGGTATTTCTTTGAGAAGTCAGATTGATAATGCAGAAAACGACAATCATTGATCTTCTCTCAATAATTTATAATCAATGTTGAAAACTTTTTTGGGGAGAAGAAGATGATGCAATATTTTTAAAACACATAGGAAAGGAAAGGAAAGGAATCAATCATTTTATTCCTTTCAGAAGAAATCTTTATACTTGTCCTCTGAGATCCTCCTTCCTTCATGTGTAACTACAATTTTTTTACCATCATCTAATCATTCCAAATATCACATGATGCTTCTGCCCATCCTCGCCTATCATGTTATCTGTCATTGTCGTTTAGTTTTATTTATTTGGTAATACAATCAGTTAGAAATTTAATTTTTTATTTTAATTGAATAAGTTCAGTTGAAAATAATCTTGTTTATATATATAATTTTAACGAAAAGCATATAATTTCAGTTCTCAAATAAAAATATTGAAATATTAATTATATATTCTCTCTATATTGAAATAATTTTTCCATTGTAAGAGCTATTAAAGCATTACTTCATGGAGGTTGGACTGTTAAGGTTTGTCATGTCCATAGGAAACTAATCATTGTGTTGATTGTTTAGCTTCTCATGCTTTCTCTCTTGGCCTTGATGTTCATTTACTTGATTCTCCTCCTAATGGCATTTCTTCTCTGATCAGTGATTGCTGCTCTCTTGCTTCTAGGTCTTTATTCGCCTCTTGTAGTTCTTCTTCTCGAGCTTCAGAGCTACTTTTAATTTATAAAAATTGGGTTTTACGTCGTGACTAAATTTAGAAAGCAAATCGAGCCTTATTTCATTTTTTTCTATAAAATATATATCTAAACAGTCAAATAGTGTGAGGATTGATGTGGGACATTTAGCAGGATTTTTTATTATCTATTTAAAAGCTAGATTATTTTTTTTATCCATTTTCAGATTGAAAAATTCTTAGTAAAATGGATAAAAAAAATTCAAGATAAAAAACAAGTGAAAAAAAAAAAGAAGCAATTGTTCAAAAACAAAAAGATTTGCCTCCAAAGCATCTGAGTTCCCTTCTGATGTGTTCTTCTGAACCGTCCACCTATATATATATGAAAGTTGAAACAAGGAAATATTTTAAAGCGTTCTCTTTGTTTAGCATTCCATTTATCTTTTTCTAGAAAATTTTCTTTATTTTTTATATTTTGACTGGCCAATATAATTATTTTTTTCAATTTAATATTTAATATATAATAATGATAATTGATAAATTTTAAATTATAATCTAATTCAACTAAAACCTCGGATACCTGTTCAGATGGTGTTCACCTGTGACCGAAACGTTCCTTTTTGAAACCTAATTTAATTCAACTAAAATGTTATCTTTTAAATTTTTTAACCTAAAATCTAGCTATATATAATTGAACTTGGATGTTACCATTAGGCACCAGAGGAGACTCCAGAGCTTACTGTTGCATTCCTATACAAGTGAGTTTGTTCTCCAGAGCTTAATTCAATACTCTCTCAAATATTGAATTGAAATTTAAAGTATCTTTGAAACAAATTAATTTTTTTTTATACATGGAAACAAATCAATTTAGTTTTGATGTTTATTAAGACCTTAAAAAAATATTATTAAAATATTTAATAGTTTAATTGATGTTTTTATTTATTAATTTTATATTAATTATGTTAATGATATTAAATCCTAACATCACGTGATTAGTAAGAATTACTAATCGAAACAATGAGAGAATACATAAATAAATAAAAATATGTATATATTTTTATATTTAAATTTTATATAAAAATATTTAAAGAATTCTTTTTTTTGAGATTTAAATACATTTAATTATAAAATATTTGATAGTAATAATCATTCAACTAAAATATAAACCAAAATAAAATTCTAGGTGGTTGTCTCCTTTTATTTTCTATTTTAAAAAAAATTAAATTTTATTTTATTTCTCTATAATTTAATTGGATCTTAATGTATTTTTTAAATTTATTTACATTTATAATTATTTTAAGATATGTAGATTACTATGAGTTTATAATTTTTAAATTATCTTATTTTATTTAATTAATATTTTAAAACTAATTAAGATAATATAAGTAAGGCGGGAAGCGCGGAACGACCAGTTTAGTTATCGTACTGTGATATCAATGATTATGATAGGATAGCGGGTCGTCCAATCTGTTCACATCGATAGTCAACTTACTAGTCCACGTGGACATGGGATGGGCCCCTACTAAATTGGAAAGAGAAAAGATTTTCTCAATCAGTGTTTATAAGTCAGACTTAGGTGTGGACCATACCCCATCCTCATAGGTCAACTTTAGTGCCAATAGATTTCAATGCACGGATTGCCATATTACATGTCTTTACAAGTTTTTAATTTCAAGCTTCACAAAAAATTCATTTTTGTTTTTAAGTAACTAAATTTTTTATTTAATTTAAAATCTAACCAGCTGAAAAAATATTATGGGCCAAACTTAGAACATTTTACTTTATACCTATTTTTTTTTCACAAATAAAAAAAATACTAATATTATAAAATAAGAGTATAAGAGATAAAGTAATCCAAAATAAAACCCCGGACATACAAGATTTATTTAGAATAAAAATGAAGTTGCTAAAATAATTATGTATAAAGGGAAGGGGCGTAACCCACCAGCAATTGTTGGACCATGGTGCCAAACTTTCATTGCGGTGGCTTTTCACATAAGTCAAAAGACTAACTAAACTACACATATTCAACTGTTTTTAAATAATTATTATTGGATTGATCGATCAAAATCTAATGTATCTCTAAAGAAATTTTACTTATAAAATTAAATGTTTAAAATCTAAAGTAAGTTAGTATTATGTAAAATAATTTTTACCTAAATATTATCCTTTGTATTAAAAAAAAGGTATACGTACTAATAAAATAATACTTTTCATTGAAAAGAGAAAATAGTTTTTTTACTATTAAAATTTTCATTTTTTATTATTTTTCTAATGTGCACAAAGAACATTTTTCATTTGAGACATCTTCCTTTTTCATATTTTTATAAAAATAAAAAGTAAAAAAAATCAATCATATAACGAAAATTTATTTTTTTATGGTTTTGAATTAGTATATCATAAAATATGTTACTCCTTTACAATCTATTAGTTTTTATTCGATGGTTTCCCACAAATTAAAAGTGTTATTTTTATAATAATAAGCAATAAATTGTAGTATATTTTACTGAAAAATCTATAAAAAAATTTTTCTATAATTAATTATACTTTATTTGAATTAGGAGGACTAAGCCAAAGTAAAAGCTAGCTTTTATATTACATATATAGGACCTAGACGTTGATGTGTATCATTTCAACCTCGAAGCTTAAAAAATCATGCGCTCCACATGCTTACCTAACTTGTTGATGGCAATTTTCAAATCCTAATTTTAAATTTTTGAACTTTAACACTGATTTTTTTTTTTTTATTAGTTATGCATTGTTTGGATGGATGTAAAATAGAATGTGAAAATATCTTGAAAATTTTAAATTACCTTATTTGGTTTGGATGAAAATATTAAGGAGAATGTAAAATAAATTTATTTTACATTATATAATTTTTCTCTTAGAATGAAATGAAAATGAGTGCAAAGTTACTATTCATAGATAATAATAAAAATAAAATTATTTTACATCAATTTAAACATAGAAGGCAAAATAAGGAGATAAATTACACTCTTATCTTATTTCATTCTTTATTTTACTTGCTCCTTCCTTTCAAATATAATAATAGAGATTTAACATCTATGTTCATCACGAGTGAATAAGAGCTAGTTTAAAATTTAGTAAGAATAACTTTATCCTTTCGAGAGTTTATCTTGCCCGAGTCCAAATTAATAAAATCATATACTTAAAAAAAAAGTTCTTAGCTTATAAATAGTAATGCTATTCTAGAAAGTAAAGGTAATTATTTTAGTTTTATTTTGCATAAAAGCAGTTATTTAACCAACTATTTTGTATCTTAAATATTTACTATCACTCCGATATTTTTTTTAATACTTACAAGATTACAAAAGCAATTATATCACATTATAGGTGAATATATTGAATGTTTGAAATGCTACACTTTCAATTATTGCAATGATCATAACAACACAGCATAGGCGGCTACAAATATAATCCAAAATCAACATTTTGAACCTTTTCTACAAGTAGCTCAAAATTGAATTTATTTTAATTTAAATATAACCTAAATAAAATAGGGGGGAAAAAAAAATCTCCAAAGGCAAATCGAGTTGAAAACTAAACAAAAAAACACTCAATAATGCATTTTTAAGTGTCCATGTTTTTTACATTCCAACACAGAGCATTGCATATTTACTGTGTCTTTCAATTTTTAACTGCTATTGTAATTTCCTTCCTAAAAAAAATCAATGATGAAAAGATAAATACTGATTGAAACCAAAAAATTAATCTTTTACAGATCCTTGATTTGATAGTATTAAAAAAAAAAAAAAAGGCCAAAACGGCATAAAATGCCAAAGAGTTGAGCAGTAAGATCTCCAGCAATGGGCTGTATGCAATAGAAAACGACACCGTTCTACCTTGGATGTTAGTATCCAGTACCCATAAAATAAAAACAGCTCCTGCAGCTCTACTCAAACGCTCAGCCTCTCTCTCTGTATTGTTGTTTAGCTGTTGTCTGCGCATCCCCATTTTGAATTCTCTCCCTCCTTTCACACCTCTCTCTTTCTTTCTCTTATAAAACCGAAACCCTCTCTACTTCCTTTCTCTCTCCCCAGTCTTCGATAATCTCGTCTCCTTTCACTTTCTTTTCTCTAGTAAATCGCTTTCTTGCCAATCCTTTTCTTCGTTTTCTCGTTCTTGTTACTCATAACAGCTTGTTTGTTTCTTTTTTTTAATTTTTGTTCTCTGTTGCAGAGGAGGAGGAAAATATGGCGGTCAATTCTTCCACAGGAAGAAGTTCAGATTTGCTTATTCAGGTTCCAAGGAGGTTTAAAGACAGAGAAAATACTCCTGAAAGAACCAAACCTTTTCTTCAACCAAGTAAACCCAAAAACATAACTGATCAAAGGAAAGTCGCTGTGGTTTATTATCTTTCTAGAAATGGCCAGCTTGAGCATCCTCATTTTATGGAGGTTCCTCTTACTTCTAGTGAAGGTCTTTACCTAAAAGGTATATAACAATTAACTCTCTTTCTGGTTTTTTCTTTTCCGCGAGAAAAAATGAGGGGAAAAAGGGAAGAAATTAGAAAGTTTTTCGCCTTTATTTATTTATTTATTTATGTTTTCGCTTTTCTTTGTAAAACGGCCGTTGATAGTTTTGTTTATTAACTTTCTGTTTGCCAGCTGAGAAACTGCTATTTTACTCTCGGGATAAGATAAGAAAATTTGGAAAAATGCGTTGTCTATTACATGTTAACAAGATTTTTAAAATATGTTTCGGAAAAAGGATAAAGTTTTGTTAGTCAAGTTAGAATATTTCAGATTTTCAGCCGTTCGTATTTTCTTGCATTTTCTTGGCAATCAAACAGAGCTCTATTAAAAATATATAGTGCTTAAAAAATTAAAGTTCCTTTATTTTACAGATATTATCAATCGCCTAAACATTCTTCGAGGTAAAGGCATGGCTAGCCTCTACTCATGGTCTTCTAAAAGGTAAGAAAATTATTTTTAAAAATGACCAATATTCCTCTTCAACATTTTGACCTGATTTTCTTATCACATTCATCTCTGAGGTTCTGATAATCTAATATAATCTTCGACACATTAGGAGCTACAAAAACGGCTTCGTTTGGCATGATTTAACTGAGGACGATCTCATCTATCCTGCCCACGGTCATGAGTATGTCCTTAAAGGATCAGAGCTTCTCGATTCCTCTATAAACCCTAACAAACCGCTTCTCCTAGAAACGACATCGTCGTTTACATCGCCGAAACAACCTGAGATTCGTAAGTTATCTTCAAGTGAGGAAGCCAATTTTCCGGTTGTCACGCGGCGGAGAAACCAGTCATGGAGCTCTGTCGATCTTAATGAGTATAAGGTTTATAAAACCGAGTCATTCTCGGAGTCGGCTCAGAAACTCGCTGCTGACGCTTCGACTCAGACTGATGAGAAGAGGAGGAGGAGAAGGCCGGCAAAGCAAGAAGACGAAATTGAAGAATTGCAAGAGGAGAAAAGCCCGGAGCCGGAGGTGAACAGGGAAGAAATTGAGATTTCACCTCCGCCGTCGGATTCGAGTCCTGAGACATTAGAGTCTCTGTTGAAGGCTGATGGACGGCTGATATTGGGTTCAGGGAGCGGTAATGAGGAGAGTTTGAATCGGACGGTGGAGAATTGTGGGAGGACGAAGGCGTCAACCGTTCTAATGCACCTGATTTCGTGTGGTTCCATGTCATTTAGAGACTGTGGGGCCACGGCGGTAAGAGAACAAGGCTTCTCTTTGATTGGACACTACAAAGGAAGGCTGCCACGTGGAGGAGGGAACGGAGTGGGGACATCGAAGGAATTCACAAGTTTTGGAGGGGTGAGATTGGAAGAGAAAGAGTATTTTAGTGGGAGCTTGATCGAGACAAAGAAAGAGGAGGTCCCTGCTTTGAAGAGGTCCAACTCCTATAATGCAGATCGGTAAGTAATTTTTTTTTTTTTGTTAACTTAATCAAAAATTTTCCATTAGCATAATAAATTTTGTGATTGAATTGCTAGGCCCGGTCACGGTTCTATTCATAAATCAAGTTCTTTAATGATTTTTTTTAAGTCATGATATTTCTAATTATATATTGAAAAAAAGATAAAATGAGATCAATTTTTAAAAAATTTCTATTATTTTCATTAGTTAGAGACATACGTCAAATCTAAACAAAATGTAATTTATAAATTTCAAGGTATGAAACTCAATGACCTTTTAGATTAGACTTGTTGGGATTTAATTTATGGGTTTATACACGAACCAAACTAATGAAAATATTTTTTTTTTTAATAATTGTCTTTATTATTACTTGTTGGGATTTAATTTATGGGTTTATACGTCAACCAAACTAATGAAAATAGAAATTTTTTTTAATAATTGTCTTTATTTTTACTTGTTGGGATTTAATTTATGGGTTTATATGTGAAACAAACTAATGCAAATAGAAATTTTTTTAATAATTGTCTTTATTTTTATTTTATTAGTGAAAAATATTATCATTTTAATAAAAAAAAATCATAAGTAGATAGGGATATCAATTCCTAAGCTCAGGCATGTCAATACCTAACCTCTCAATCCAGAAGTGAAAATTTTCAAAGGAAAAAAAAAAAAAGGTGACCCACAAAGTATCCGTCAATTGTGGGTTTTGAAGAGGGTTAATGCATGCATTCTTCCCGCTCTGTAAAGAAAAGCTATTTTCTCAAATGTATGACCTTCATTTCACAATTTTTTAGTAACTTATTATTATTATTATATATAGTTTAGCAGGAAGTGATGTCAAAATTTTCTACTATCTCTGGTCCATCCCACTTTGCTGAAATGCTGGAATGGCAAAAAGATAAAAGATTCTTTGCAACTTGAAGCATTAGTATAGAAGTGAATTCTATTGTATTGGAATTAAAGTGAGTTTTTTTTAATGAAATGGGGAAAATATTGATTTGAAATTACATTGGAAAAAAGTTTCCCAAGATTTGCTAGCAACAGAGTCCATAGTTTGATTTTTGTTGCTTTGCCATTCCTGGGATCCAGTGTCAGAATACATTGATTTCTCTTTTAGCCTTTTGAATGAAAGAATCAAGAATCATATCGTACGATATTGAAAGCTGTAAGCTATCCGTTACTCTCTATTCACTTCTCTGCACCTGTACACGAATTGTAAACTCAAAACTGGCTTTACTCTTACGTATCACTGTTTTCTTTCAATCACTTTTTTGTTCACATGACTTGTTACTTCTTTTTATTTTTTCACCTTCCATAATTAATTTTGTATATATTTTTTTTAGTACAATACTCTTTTCCCTCTATTTTATTTTATGGGGTTAACGATGAAACAGGAGCTCAAGCTCGCAGTTGCAACTGGCAGAAAAGGAGGAAGACGGGGCACGAACCAAGTGCATACCAAGAAAGCCAAGGGCAATGCCAGCGCCAACCAAGAAAGAAAACACCACTAGTGTTTCTGGTGAAAGTAATAGTCAAGTAGGGAGCAAAAGATTCCAGATCCAAGTCGTCAGAACGTAACCGGAGGTGAAATGAGATTATCAAACACTTAGCTTTGTAAATGTAGTTTGGAACTAAATACTGAGAGCGTAGACAAAAAAGAGAACAAGAAAACCCAAAAATAAGAAAAGAGGAAGGAAAATATGCTAAATATTTGGTGGTGGATTCCAAATCACGGCGGTCTGGCCGGCGGGCACTTGCATTGAAGATTAGAGTGTGAGTTGATAAGTCCTATAAAGTGAAGGCTCTCTTTGTTGGAGCTTGTAAAATGTTCATTTGAGTTTGGAGCTTTCAGCTTAGGGTCAATGCTAGGTGTGCCTTAATTTTGGTGATTTGGTACAAATCTTAGTAGTTGTTTAAGCCTTTTAAGACACAATAGTTTTGACTCTAAAACATGGGAAATAGAATTTTGTCCTTGGTAATGTCATTTACTTTCTGGCTTCATTGATTTTAGTCCCCCACGTGACTTCTGCACTTCAATGCCGGCCAGGCTATGTATAGGGATTTGAGAGGTATTTGCCGGAGATTGCAGTTTTGGCAATTTGCAGGAGTGTTTATTTAATTAATGGATAATTGCTTATAATTATACTAATTAACTAAATCATATTATTGAAGAGGTTAGTATATAGATCCAATTGAATTAATAGTCCAAATTTAGCATAAAAGTCTTGTTTATTTATTTTTATTTTATAAAATCTAAATGCATAAATTTAATTCATTTACCTTTCATAAAAACTTTTGTAGCATTTTCAATTTTAATTTTGATCTAGTAAAATATTCAACTTAAAAATAATGGACTTATCAAATACTTCTAAGTTACAAAATCATTTTACGTAATGTTCTAATTTGTAAAATTAAATGGGGAATAATTGAAATATGTAATGATTATTATTTTAAAAGTTAACAAGACAATAAGTTAATATTTAGCATATAAAAAAATCAAAAATTAAAATATGCATTTACTAATATGGAGATGTGTGAAATGCTACTAAAATTCATAATTTATGATAATGTTAAAAAAAAAGCACTCAATGTTTTTGAGAGATATAATTCATTAATAATAAATTCAAGTATTACAAATACTCAATTAGATCATACTTAAAACTTGCTATCATAATTAATAGAAAATCCATTCATTCTTTAACTAATCAAAAGAGTTATCTATATTCTTTTGAATAATAAAACTAAAATTAAAAGAAATAATATTGAATTTTTCTGCTTAAAGATGAATTTAATCGATATAAATCTTCATATTTGTAACTGGTCCTTTAATTGAGTTAGACGACAAAATAACTTTTTTGGATCATACTTGGATTGCTTTTCCAAAAACTTATCGTATATGACGTACACGGATGAGTATATGCCACTAAATGTTAATAGCATCAAAGGAGGAACATATCGTACTATTATGCTTCATTGATTGAAAATACACACAAGTAAAATAAGATATAAATTGTCCAATCAAATATCATACATTTTAGTAACAAATCTTCATAAAAAAGGAACTAAATCCTCACGGAAGCAAAGACAAAAAACTTCAAGCACGAAGACAAAGCAACACTAATTAAAAAAAACAGATCTATTAGAATAAAATATATGAGTTTATTGAAAACCAATAAAATATCAAGAGCATGAAGAAAAAATGAAAAATAAAGGCTATCGCTAATTAACAGTGGCAACTCCAAATAAAAACTATGGTTAAATAGACTAAAGAGGAAAGAAGAAGAGAAAAATCCTAACAACACCGATATAAATTAATTAAAACACACTCAATTTTTAATTTAATCTTTCAATTTATAAAATTATATTGATGTATTTTAAAAAGTAAGAAGGTAGAGTTTAGCACGATATGAAGAGAAATTTATAATTTTTTCAATTAATAAATTGAACTTATATATGCAGTTGGATTTAAAAAAAACAAAAAAAGAATAAACCAAAAAAGAGGTGTGCGAAGTGGGCTTTGTCCATCTGTTGGACCGAGCCTGCAAAAGCAGCATGCATGATATATGGCCGAAGGCCTACATATGGTAGGCGAACATCGTGTCTTTCGACGGGAAGAATCAATAGTATTGTATGTGTCGTAGCTTTTCTTAATTCTTGCAGTGTAAATTACTATTTAGTTCCTTTTATTTAGTGAAATCAACTATTTAGGCTCTTTCTTTTAAAAAATACGTGAATACATCTTTGTAGTTTGCTTCCATTGGATTAACAATTCCATCGTCTAAAATTGTATTTTTACCGTTTAATTTTTAATAACAAGATCAAAATATTATTCATTATATTTCTATTATTATTCTTTATGCTAAAACCAAAAAATTAATTTTTTAATAAAAAATGAAAATTTAGTTAAATAATAATTGCTCATATCTATTTTGCATTAAAAAGATGAGCTTATTCTTGTGAACTCATATATATGGTGAATATTTTGACCGTTAATATTGTCATTTATTGTTAATTTCTACTGCCTAAAATTTAAAATTTCTATAAAAATTGGTCAAATTATGCATGAATTTATGATGTGCTTTTTACCAATAAAATTTAAATTCATCGGTAAATTTTGTTGCTAATATATCAATAATCAATTGCTTAAGTTACATAATCTTTTATAATTATAGAATTAATTTTTTCAGTAAATAGTTGCTAATCTGTAAGTAATCACTAATGAAATTTTTCTATCGATAGCATATGTCTGTAAATATTGATTTTTGTCATAGTGTTGATATCATAAATAGACGTTTCTCAATAATAATAGTTGATGGACGGTCAAACTTGATAGTTGCCAGTAACAATTGGTAACAGGTGATTGATTAAATATTAAGAAAATTACTGTTTTTAGACCAGGTCTATAGTCATATTATAGACCAAACGAATCACAATAAAATTATTTAAAAAGTATTTTAATTCTTTTTTATAGTGTATGGTCAGAAAATACTCTCATTTCAATAAAAAATATTATTTTGATTTAATTTATGAGTGGGGCCTTTAACCTGCTCTAGGTAAAATTTTCTCAGAGCCAACACTTAACTATTGATAATAATAATTGATAACCAGTGATTAATTAAAATATTTAGTACCATAAATAGACATTTCGAAACAGCAACGCGATGAATGGTTAACATTCAACGGCCAATTTACTAATAAAAAATTATCAAAGATTAAAAAGTGTTCGGTACCATATATAGACATTTCGTAACAATAATTTCAAACAGTCAACGTTTAACCATTGATGCTAATATTGATAACAAGTGATTAGTTAAAAGTGTTTAGTATGTATCACAAATAAAAATTTCTTAATAATAATTTTAGATGGACAGTCAAAGCTTAACCGCTCATGGTAGTAATTAGTAAATACTCTCTCTGTCTCAAAATATAAGTTGTTTTTAAATGATTATTTTGTTCCAGGATATAGATCGTTTCAAGAATTTTAAAAAGTAATAATTATATTTTTTCAATATTACTTTTATTTACACTAGATATAATAAATACTTTTACAAGTAACTATTAATTTTGAGATAAAGGATAATTTAGTCAATTTACTCTTGATTTCTTTATAATCCACGAAAGTTAATTACTTTCTTATTTCTTGTGCAAAAATTTTAAACAATTTATATTTTGAAAAGAAGAGGTAGTGATTAATTAAAAGGTATTTGATATCATAAATAGTCATTTCTTAACAACAAGATCTGATGGTCAACACTTGATGATTGATGATAATGATCACATGTTAATTAATTTGACGAGCATTTGATATATAACTAGTAATTAATTAAAAGTGTTGGTACCATAAATAGACATTTTTCAACAATAATATCAGATGGACGGTTAAAGCTTAACGTTGTTGGCAGCAATTGGTAACTAGTGATGGATTAAAAGGCATTTAATACCATAAATAGGCATTTCTTAACATAATATCTTATGGTCAATTCTTGATAGTTGAAGATAGTGATCAAATGTTAATTAATTTTCATGAGTCATAACTGAAGTTAATGTGATATAATCAAAAGTATTTCTAATGTAATTATGATTCATCAGTCGCTAAAAGTGTTTCACTTACATTATATTATGTCTCATTACAGCTCACAAAATGTAAAAAGTGAAAGGTTTGGAGTTCGAGTCATTTCAACTATAGTTGTTTTCACCAATTTGGTGATCCAAAGGAAAGACTATTCTTTGTGTAACCCGTTGTGTTGTTTCGACTCATAAAAGCCTTCAACGTATTAAAAAAAAATCTTGTACCAATTAAAATACGTAAGAGGCAAAAAAAAAAAAAAAATGGTCCATTATAATGAAAAAATTGTAGGCGCAACCATAATTAGGCAAATGAAGGCGAATTTTCTAAGTCATTAGTTTTAATTATTTTGATGATCATTGAACCTCCTCATAAGCCAAATAAATAATTTACACTAATTCCGAACATGGACAAAAATAATGATAGTTTAATAATTATTTACCTCTTAAAACCGTCGTTTCAGTGAAAAAAAAAATCTATGTTGATTGATGATCAGCAAAAAGTAATAATGAATAAATAATAATTTTTATTTATTTAAATAATAAATTGAGATTTTCAGCAAAACACATAATTCATCTGGTAGTTTCGAGAGATTCTTCTTAAATCGGTGATTCAAGCACTGCCGGCTTATTGTATGAGTGTCTTTGAACTGCCTCTGAGTCTCTGTACTGAGTTGGAAAAAATGATGAATAGTTTTTGGTGGGGTTTGAAGGGTAGTGAGAAGAAGCTCCATTGGTTAGCTTGGAATCGAATGTGTGGAAGTAAAAAAGATGGGGGAATGGGTTTTAGGGATCATCATTGTTTCAATATGGCTATGTTAGCGAAACAAGGGTGGCGTCTTCTGACTTCGCCTAATACTCTCCTTTATAGAGTTTTCAAATCTAAATATTTCCGTGACTGGAGGTTGCTTGATGCACAAACGGGTCATCACCCTAGCTTTGTCTGGAGGGGTATAATGTCTTCTAACATGATCTTGAAACAGGGAGTTAGGTGGAGGGTTGGCAATGGTAGGAGTATTTCGGTTGTGAAGGACCCTTGGTTACCCATTGATGGAGTCTTTTATGTGGAGGATGGTAGTCTCTTTATTGATAATAATCTCCTGGTGACAGATCTTTTGGTGGAGGGGGAGAGAAAATGGGATGTGACAAAGATTATTAATCTTTTTTCTTTGAGAGATATCCATACTATTCTTGATATTCCCCTTAGTGTAAGAGATGTGGAGGATGAGCTGATTTGGCATTATGATAAGAGGGGTAATTTTAGTGTTAAATCATGTTACTATCTTGCCTTGAGGGTGTTGGGAAGGGGTGATGAACGTATAGAAGGTGAGGGGTGGGGGAGTATCTGGAAGTTGAATGTTGCACCAAAAGTTAGAGATTTCATTTGGAGAACTATGCGTAACTTATTGCCTACTCGACAGAGATTGAGCAGAAGGGGTGTGAATGTGGACACTATATGCCCTTATTGTGATTTGGAGGAGGATGTTGATCATGCATTATTATTGTGCACAAAGGTGTTGGAGGTTTGGAAGGTGTGTAGGGTGGAGGAAGCTTCTACTAACTTTTCTTTTAAAACTCTTTATCTGCAGGTTTTGAAGCAAAATAATACCGACAAGTTAGCTTTTATCTCTTATGTCGCATGGAGTGTGTGGGATGCTAGGAACAAATTTCTTTGGCAACAAATGGCTTGGACTCCTTTCAATGTTAGTGCTACAGCTTCTATTCTTTTTCAAGACTTCAAGAATGCCTTGGTAAAGCCGCATATGCCTCAGGTACAAATTTCGCAAGTAACACCTGCTATTACCGATCTGGGAGAGTGGACTTGCCATGTGGATGCTGCTATCTTTTCTAATATACGATCGGCGGGTATAGGGGTTGTTTTTGAAGACAATGAAGGTTATTTTTTGCGCGCTGTTTCTAGCTTCTATGCAGGTCAGCCATCTCCACTTATGGCGGAAGGTTTGGCTCTGCGCTTCACTTTACAATTTATAGCTCGGCATATTCATGGTGCGGGTACTATTCTAATATATTCTCAAAGTATTTTTACTGCTCTTTCGTCAAAGACTAGAGATATGAGTGAGTTGGGTATTGTTATTTCTGATTGCATTTTGTTATTAGCCTCCATTCCATTAGTCAAGGTTCGTTGGATTAGAAGACACGATAATATAGGTGCTCATTGCTTAGCTAGAGCGTCCTATCGTTTTAATTGTGTTCATATTTGGGATTCAGTGCCCGAATGTTTGATGGATTACTTTTCCTTGAGATAATTAATGATAATTCTTTTCTTTCAAAAAAAAAAAAAGAAAAGTACATTAGAAAATATTTTCTCTCTTTTTTATTTAGTCTTTTAACCCTAATTTTAGTTTGAGGTTGCCGTTATTTATCGACGGTAGCCCTATCTCCTATTTTTTACTCTCTTTCGCTTTCTTTTACTTTAATAAGCTCATATCTATTCTTCCTATAATATGTATTTTCTTTTTTTTGTTATCGTTGGTTTGCCTCCATATTTGGAGGTTTTTTTTTTTTTTTGTTCCTTCTTTATTAGAATAGTCCCTTTTTTGTGAGCGTTTATTATTAAATAAAATTATGATATTTGATTTTATTTGGTTCGAGACTTTAGATCTTGATTTGCAGCTTGGATCTTCTATAAATGGGGCCAGGTAGTGTGACATGTTCCTCCATTGATACTATTGATGCATAGTGGTAGAAACTCATCTGTGTTCGTCATGTGTTATAAATTCTTAAAAAAATAATCCAGTTACAAAAAGATTTAGAGGAGTTATTATTTTGACGTCTAAATTAATTAACGGATTAAGTGCTACTATGAAGATTTATATCTTTTGTAAGATCAACGTCAAGCAAAAAGATCTAATATTATTTTTTTAAAATTTTAGTTTCATAATTCAAAAGAATATGAATTCTTTTATTTTGTTAAGAGATCAGTGGACTTTATTAGCTACTAATAATAAAGTTCTATGTCTGATCTATATGATTATTTATAATTCTCGATATTATTATTAAAGAATTACATTTAAAAAAGTAGACTAAAAAGTAATATTTTTTTAACAATCCACCATATTAAATATGGTTCTAATAAAAACATTTAAATAATCAAAATATTTTTTCACTAAAACATAAATGTTTGATGCCAACCAGTTGCACTAATACCGTCAGCCAGCATATTGATGTCAGTTACACGGGCTTTATTCCAAAAAGCATGATATTGGGCCACAAATTTACGGGCCTTGAGATAACACAGTGCAAAGAAGATTGATGAATTGAACGGGGTGCACAGAATGTCTTCCCTTAGCTATCTACCCCTTCGCATAATAAAAAAGAAAATATTCTATCCATCCACTTATTTTTTAAGGGAAACTTACATAACTTAAATTTTCATTCCTATATTTTAACATAATTAATTATTTTATTCTTATATTTTAAAAATTATATTTGTTATCTTTGTAATTTGGATATGTTAAATGAAATTATTCTTCTGTCTATTATTTGAGATTTAAGTCGTTAAGTGCTAGTAAATTACAAGACTAACCTTATATACATTGAAGTAAAAGGGAAAAATTATACTTTTGTCTTTATATTTTGACATAATTAACTATTTGTCCTTATATTTTAAAAATTACACTATTTTATCTTTGTAATTTGGATCCGTTGATGACTTAAATCTTAAATAATGGATGGAAGGATTTAACGAATAGAAACTATAGGGATAAAATAGTGTAATTTTTAAAATACAATGACAAAATAATTAATTATCCCAAAATATAGGAATAAAATTTTATTTTTTCTTCTTTTTTTAATGTTTTAATTTGGTCTAAAATTTAGCAAATTTTTTTTACAATGGTTTTGTTTAATTCTATTTAATCAAACCATTAAAATTCAACCAAATAGTTTACTTTAAAATCACAATTATATTCTTTTCAAAAAAAAATCACAATTATATAGTTTCTAGCATGTGATCTTTTTTATTAATTTCATACAAATTTTATATTTTTAATAATTATATAAAAATTTTTTTACCATAGTGATACTTTCTATGAATGCTACCATAAAATGAAAAAAAAAAAAAAAAGAAAAATACAGTTCCTTCATTTTTACTGAAAATATATCATTTTTTTTTATTGATCAATGCAAAAATATTTTTAATACACCAAATCACAAGTTGAACCACACCAAACGCTTTATTGTAGTTGGGTTTTGTTTGGTATAAAAGATTTTGGAACTGCACAAAAAAAAAAAAAAAAAAAAAAAAAAAAAAGGCAGCTCTACCATATACATTATTATCCTTTACATAAAAATAAACTCATTTTTCTTTTTTTCTTGTCTCAATTTAATGATTTATAGTCATATTTTCTTCTTAAAAGAGAATAATTTTTGTAGTTTCGCATTCTATCTTTATCTAATATGTATCTCTATCAAGAAGTATACTACTATTATGATTAATTAAATATTGACACAAATAAAATAATTATTATTGTCACCTTTATTAGCCAATTTCACAACTTTGAAATGTATCCAATGTAAGGACATATTAGGAAAAAAATTAAATAAAAATTAAAATTTAATTATATTAATTATATTTTCTTAATTTGTATGAAAGACAAACTAGGCCTACTATTATGAGACTACGAGACAAAGAGAGTAAGTAATAGACGCGATAACCCTATGCGGTTATTTTAATAATAATTACTAATAGATCATAAAAATAAATTGGAATTTTTTTATAATATAACCATCGTCTTTCTTTATTAATTGAAATGTAAAATTAAAATAAAATTTTAATAAGCATTAGCACTTATTATCGTTTAAATATGACGGTTTATTGAATTATCAATTTCGATTCACCAAATCAAAAATTTTAAAACATTAATTTGAATCGGTCCTTATATCGCTGATTTCAGTATGAATTACCAACTGTTTAAGCTATGATTTAGACACGGTTTCAACAATACACTTATTATTTTAAGGAAAAATAAAAAAAAATAAAAGTCAGTTTTAGGTTTCGTTTTTTTATAAAAAAAATAATGTGAATTTGAAAAAATATTAATAGATTTATTTTAAACTTACACTCATTTAAGAAAAATTATTAAGTTTATAAATAAATGCAAATTAATAAAATAATAATATATTTCAATTTATTTCTCTCTCTCATGTTTCTATCTTTTCATCTTTTTTGCATTTTTGTCTCTTCTCTCAATTGGATTTTTTATATTTTTTAAAAATAGATATTAATAATAATTACTAGGTACATTTATTCTTTTAGTTATGTTGCTTTTTCCAATAGGTCGTTACATCAAGCATAAAAGCTTCAGATTTGATTTAATTTTTATATAATTTCAAATACGATAATTTATTTATATACTGAAAATTCATCAATAAATCAATTTTATATTTTTAATTTATTTATTTCAAAATTCACATAAAGCCCAAGTCCAAACCCCTAATAAAAAAGGACTTTATTTGAAATCAAAAATTTTAAATTCATCACTATATATTGTATAATTCATATTGTAATCTAGTATTATTATATTTGAACTTACTGATTTATATATTTTTTATACATTTAGTACTACTACTATAAAAAAAAAAAACCAACATTAAATCTGTTTTTTTTTTTTCCTGACAAAAGTTGCAATAATGATAATAATATAATTTAATTTTTACCTCGTATTGCAATACTTAATTCATAAATTTAAATTGCACACTTATTTTCAAATTTTATCATCTTTAATTTGTTTTTATCCAAATATCAAAATCCACGTAATATTATATAAACTACATATTTTCTAGACTTATTTAAGTGGTAAAAACTACATAATGGGATCGAGGTAAGAATTTTCCATCTATCTATGTCGATTTATTTATATCTATATAAATATATAATTTTTAAAACATAAATACTTACGTGGCAACATATTATAATATGAAAGTGATTATGTGGAATTTTATTTTTTTATTATAATTAATTTTTTTATTTAATAAAAATTAATTTTTTATTAAATAATGAATTTACAACCTAATAAATCTAATGGAGTATTTCATTATAATCAATATTTTTTACATTTAATATTTACATTAAATAGTTTTTATTCTATAAGAAAAATAAAGGAGTTATAATATGGTCATAATTAATAAAAATTAATTAAATAATACAATTTTTTTAAGAATATAATTAAATAATATAGTTAGATTAACAAATAGAATTAAAATATTAATTTCAATTCACTAAAATTTATTTCATTAAAATTAAATATTCTTGTACTCCATTTAATTTAAATATATGAGAATTTCAAAGAGAAAAAATAAATAATTAACTAAATATGTCAATTGAATTACAATAATTAACTTATAATAATTAATTATGCTAATTAATATTTCATTTCGTTACTTTCAAAAAGAGTGTATAATTTTACCTTAGACCATTTAATCAAAAATTTATGAGCAAATTATTTAAATTAAAGCAACATAAATGTAAATTACAATAATTTTCTTGAAAATTATAAATTTAATTAAAAAACAGAAAATTATACAACTCGTGCATCGCGCGGGTACATGGTTACTAAAGCTATATTTAATTATTTACAAAAACAAAATTGAAAGCAAAACTACATCATTTTCATGGAAAAGAAACAAGAAAACGTATATTTAGGGTTAAATTTGTCTAAATTCGGTTTATGGATCAAAACTAATCAAGTTGTAAAATTGTAAAATGATTTCTATTTATTCTTTTTTTTCTCACTAAATGATCATAAATAATCCTAATTTTAATAAAAAAAAAAATTTTATTGATTATATTTATCCAAGGATTCGATCTAGGTGAGATAGTTACTTGTGTAATTTTAACTAAAACTTAATCTAAAAATTGCTAATCCCCAGCATATGCATCCAAAAAGCAAGCCCAAGAAGGAAACTTTTTGGAGAATACAAATTTATTTCAATAAAAACTCCAAAGGTTGAATCTTGAACTTTCAAAGCAATCACAAAACACAGCACCAACAGTCCTCTCCCTGGAATCTGAGGAGAGGGGAAAAACAAGAGAGAAAATTTGTAAGAAAGAGAGGAGCTACTATTAACTGTTTGTGTCGTTTTCATTTACCTTCTATTGCCACATTGTCTTAAACAAAGACTTGCCCACATGTGTTAGCACATAGATTTTGCTTCTTTACATGACATACTATATATATATATATATATATATATATATATATATATATATCTTCTTCTTCTCTTTTTTTTTTTTTCCTCTATCTTACAAAAAAGCTCTCCCTTCGCTGTTATTATTGTTGTTATTTATTTCTCTCATTTATTTGCATGCTTCAAAAACAACACACACAAAAAGAAAAGCAAAACACGCACTCATATACTGCAACTAACTTCGCCTGTTCATGAAATTTGTTGCATGTTATACGACCCACTGTTCCTCTCATCATTGCTTCATGATCTCTTTGTGACTGGTAAGTGCTTTTGTGTTTTGAATAATGGGTATTGGTTTTTATGTGGATTCTAATTTAGTTTGTTTAATTTTTAATTGTTTGAAGCCAGTAGGTTGTCCTGAGTTTGGATTTAATTTTGGGGTCGTTTAAGCTTGATGGGTCCAATAAGAGGTTACAAAAAGAGGAAAAAGACAGATAAAAGGACGGAGGAAAATGCTTCTGGTTCTGGTTCTGGTTCTGGGTCTACAGAGAAAGAAGGGCCTGTAGATTGGTGGGATGAGTTCTCCAAGAGGATTAATGGTATGCTTTTCTTCATAAATTTTGTTTCTTTGTTATATCTGTTATGTTATCTTTCTTTTCATTTATTTTTCTTCTATTTGTTTAATTCTTTTTCGTTTTCTGCTTATTGTTCTTATATTCTGATGCTGCTTTTCTTGATCATTGGGTGGGAAGTTTGTTATCTATATTTTCGATTTAATTCAGTCATGGGTTGAATGTAATTTTGGTTTAATTAAACTATCATGCTTCACCTTTTATTCAACTTGTTTGTTAATACATTGCAAGAGATGAGGGATCCCTAATCTGGCTTTTGAGCTTGCCTTCTTGGCTTGTAATTGTGGAAAAGTAAGAGTCAAAGTGGTTTCATAATAATTGAAAATAAGGGCAAGAATTACATATGCCATTATTTAAGAATTGAGAATGCCCATGGCTTAATGCTTGCTGTGTGTTCCGTAGGAGTACAAATTAGTAATTGTAAGTCTTCTACTGATACGATTGAGAATTCCAGATGAGTATTTTGTAAAGGTCAATGCTGTTGAAAAATTTAAAACCTTTTAAAATAAATAACTATTAATAATATGTTGGTGAAACATAATTCTTGCTACATTAAATGGTTACTTCCTATAGAGCACCTGCCTATCCGTTTGGGATTCTGAAAGTTGAGCTGCTCTTTTAAGTGGGGACATATATGTAGTTCTTTTTCTTGCAATACTCAACTTAAGCATTCTTTTAAGAGCTCTGATTGAGCCACCATCAGAGCTGGATTATCAGATATCTAACATTTAAAGCTACCAAATATAAATATATATACATATATATATATATATATATATATATATATATATAGAGAGAGAGAGAGAGAGAGAGAGAGAGAGAGAGAGTTGCAAAAGTTTGTAGACACGACCAATAACAGAAACTGGAGTAGCAAAAGTTTGAAACAATGACCAATTCTGGAACCAGATTTCATTTATCAGTACAAATTGGTCAATTTCTAACCAGTTAGTCAGGTCTGCTACCAGGCTTTATTTTTTTCCCCTTGGGTACTCCTTAAATTCTTTGCTTCAGTTAAATGGTTTGCTGTTGAAAGATACCTTTAGTTGATTGTTTAAAAATGTAAAGCCATCTTCAAATTAGGCAGTGGACAGTTACAGTTCTAGACAAAGGTGTTTGATTGTTAGAAAAATGTCATTTCTTCTTGTGGAACTGTCTCCCTTCTAAAATAAAAATAAAGATGCAGATATAACTTGTTTGCACAATGCATTGTTAGTCAGGAGGTTTCCATGTTATCTAAAAAGGTTTGCCTTTGGAGGTGAAAAGTCATATCATTCTAATACGTGGCGCTTAACTCAGAATGAAGTCTATTTATGATGAGAAAGGGATGGTAAGACTCTGAAGAATGTCATATCAAGGAACTGATTAATCCATTTCATTGAATTTCAGTTTTTGGTCAGAAGCATGGGCTTGAATAGAGTGGTCACAACCTGGCAACCATTGCATGTAGGGTCTTCTGTTGTTGATATTATGAAGAAAAGCTTTAGTTGCTTTTAGATCACCTGTCTAGATCAAGTTAGTCCACCAGTCAAATAAGTTATGGATTATTTGCAACTATTACACGAATATGTTTAAGAATGCAGAGATGAACTAATAGTTCAGCGATTGGTAATCCAGATTTTGAATGAGTTGGAAACATCTCTACATCTATTATGAGATAAATGAATGAGCTAGCTCCCAATTTAAAACTGTTACTTGGGTGATTAATCATACGTATATGTATGTGCACCAACTTGTCCAACGTAGATAAGCATTTAAGGTCTACACAGGCTTCCGTTCAATAATTGTATCACATATGAATCTACCCGAGCAACCATCTTGCAGTAGTAGTAATAAAACAAATTAAAGATGATATATAGCAGGTGCATTAAATTTAAAATTCTGCAACGTGTCAAAAGGCTATTGATGTACATTTGGGACCTTAATGCAAACATAGATGTTTGCAATATATTCTCCATATAACTGCAACTAATTGCTATTTATAAAAATGCTCATGTCATTTAAATATGACTACACTGCTATTCATAAAATGTTGATATAAACATGACTAAATTAATATATGAATACATTATATTTTTCTTTCCATGAGTTCCCATGTGAGTCTTTCTTCATATGTGTGCATATGTTTCCTTCCCTTTTTTTATCTCCTTTTTTAAGAATAACATTTGAGTTTTTTCCTTGCCATTAATTTCCATTATTATGAGGTCTGTGTTCTGACATCAGGAGCTGTTTAGATCTCATCTTTATTTGTCTAACTTTGCTGTGGCATCAGAACTAAATCGTGGTGGTTAGAAAATTTTGAATTGATAAGCACATACCACCAGTCTATACTTCATTTTGATGAGCATATATTCATTTGAGTTTTTTCTTCCCTTTTCTGTTTGTCATCTGTTAACTTATGCAGAAAAACAGGAATGTAAATAAAAGAAAACAGGCCTTTTAAAGATTGCCTTTCGGTTTTCTTTCAGGATTTCTTTCTCAAAACCCATGGTATTATGAGAAACTTATAAGTTTGACCCAAGGAAGATGTTAAACCTGAATTCATATTTTCCTTTTTTTTCTTTCATAAACATAATGCAGATATCATTTAATAATTATTGTGATGCACTGTTATACAAGGTGGAATTCTTGTTTAAATTGTCTTTCCAAGAACTCTTTGGATGGATATTCCTGTGCTTAAATCATACACTTTCTAATCCTTGATGGTAGTCATATTAATTTGTTTGCTTACCTATGACTATTAACATAGTCTAATTAAAAATAGTCAGCTGATTTATTACTATAGAGGACAGCAGTGAAATTTGTATGTAATGGATCTGCTTGTAACATCTCCTTATACCTGGCAAACAACATTATGCTTTTCATTTCTATTATTGTTGTATATGCTTTTTGTATATACTTTTCAAATGTTGAAGGTTGAGGTGCTTTAGTACTACATTTAAAATTGCACAACTTTTCTGGAATCCAATCAAAATGCTACCGGTTTAAGAATGGTAATTCCATGTCTCATTTGTCTTACCTGCAGGTCTTCAATCTCCATCAAAGAGTTTGGACAAGTTTGAACATATTTTCAGGATTTCCAGGAAAACTTTTAACTACATATGTTCACTTGTGAAGGAAGATATGGCTGCCAAATCGAGAGAATTTACATTTCTAAATGGCAAGGTTTTATCTTTGCATGATCAGGTAGCTGTAGCTTTAAGAAGGCTAGGTTCTGGCGATTCACTAGTGACTGTTGCTGATTTCTTTGGACTGAATCACTCTACTGTCTCGCAAGTGACCTGGCGTTTTGTGGAGGCCATGGAAGAAAGGGGGCTTAAGCACCTGAAATGGCCATCTAATGAATCAGAAATGACAGAAATAAAATCCAAATTTGAGAAACTACGAGGTCTCCCTAATTGCTGCGGTGTGATTGAGACCACTCACATTATGATGTTGTTGCCGTCTTCAGACCCTTCAAGTCATCTCTGGCTTGATCATGAAAAGAACCACAGTATGATCTTGCAGGCAATTGTGGATTCTGAGATGAGGTTTCTGGACATAGTCACTGGATGGCCTGGAAAAATGGAAGATAGGGTAGTGTTTCAAAGCTCAAACTTCTATAAACTGTGTGAAAGTGGCGAAAGGTTGAATGGGAAAAATTTACAGCTTTCAGACGGATCAGAAATAAGAGAATATATAATAGGGGATTCAGGCTTTCCACTGCTTCCCTATCTTATTGTTCCTTATGAAGGGAAAGAACTATCAGAAACGAAAGCTGAGTTCAACAAGCGACATTTTGCAACTCAGATGGTGGCCCAAAGAGCACTGGCAAGGCTCAAGGAGATGTGGAGGATCATCCATGGAGTAATGTGGAGACCTGACAAGCATAGGTTGCCAAGAATAATTCTAGTCTGCTGTTTGCTCCATAACATTATCATTGATATGGAAGATGAGGCACAAGGTGATATTCCTTCATGTCACGAGCATGATCCAGAATACCAACAACCAATTTGCGAATTCATTGACATAAAAGGTGTGTATCTGAGAGACAAGCTGTCTTTATACTTGTCTGGAAGATTGCCACCATGAATATTTTTCAAGAGGGTTGATTGACCACCAAAGAAATGGGTTTAAATTGTTATTTAAGAGTGCTTATGAGACATTCTCTCTCACTTAAAAGTACAAAAATGCAGTCAATTCGTTTCCTTTATTAACATTGTAAATAGCCTGGCTAAATTTGTGGCTCATGAAATCGTAAGGTAATGGCTGGGAAAATCTCGTGAGAGAGAAGATTATTTTTTATTTTTTATTTTTATTATTATTACAATATAGAACATAAATTACTCAGAATTGCTCCAGGCTAGAACAATGCCATTTTGATTTTAATTTCATTATTTTTATGGGAATTCTCCTTTTTTTTTTTTTTTTTTTTTTTTTTTTTTTTTTTTGAATTTTGAAAACTGATAAGAGTTTTCTCTTGTAAAGTGCTATTACTGATTATATATGGCGTTCGTTTCCATTCTTTTTCTTTTATTTTTCATCTTTTTCTGTTTTTTATTTTTTCAGGAAAAGGCTTCTGTTATCTTTAATTAAAATTTGATCTTGTTTTATTATTTTTTTCCAATTCCTATCCGGAAAAGGCTTGTGTTATTTTTATTTCAAATTTGATATTGTTTTATTATTTTTTTTCCTATTCCAACTCAGTAAAGGAGACAGTCCTAAACTCTGATTTATTTATCTTCTCCTAATTCCAATCGGAAATCCCACAAAACCTTATATATAACCCTATCCATCGGTGAAACACATTATACAATCGCATTAACTTTTTTTATAGAAGAAAGAAGAAGATGAGTCAACGATCTCAGGCTGAGCAACAACAATTATGGGAAGAACAATCTCAGCAAGAGGCGCAACAAGTATTATGGGAAGAGCTATTGAAAGCTTATATTCGTTATCAACTGCAGCTTTTAGAGCAAGAGCTAGGCTTACAACATCCCCATGCAACAGTTCAATTATGGGAAGAGCCATTTGAAGCTTATATTCATTATCAACTGCAGCTTTTAGAGCAAGAACTAGGCTTACAACAACCCCAAGCAACAGTTGATTGCTCGCAATTCATGTCCTTCTTGACTCCTGACAAGTCGTTTTTGACACCGTGGACTTGGAACACTACTGTTGAAGAAGAATCAGATAATGAAGAAGAAGAACAGAGGATAATATTGCAGTCGGGTTCTTTCTTCAGTCATGATGTGATTTTGCAGGTGCCTTACGTAGAGCCTAAGGAAAGTTCGGACCAACTCGCAATTCCTTCAACGGATATTTGATCATTATTAGAGATAGAACTATATTTTGTATTACATGAAAATATGAAAAAAATAAATTCTTTTATAACATGAAAATAGGGATATTTGATCATTATTAGAGATTGTTTTTTTTTCTGCCGAAAATACCTTGTAAAACTTACGAGTTTTCTCTTGTTAAAAGGATATATGTTGGAGAGGGAAAACAGAAATTGAACTAAACTGCAGCTAGTACAACAACCATCAGCAAAGGAAACAACACAGTTACACAGATTAGACTATTGAAAATTAACATGTGCACTATACATGTGAAATTAGCTCTGTTCTTGACCTGCCCTAACCCATATCTTCCTGCAATATTCTCAGTCTCTGCAACTCAGTAACTGCAAAAATCAAACTTTAAAAATCAAGATCAAACCGGAAATTTTAACTTTGCTTGATTAAATTTTCAACCTAGGAGAGAGGGGAACATCAGAAATAAAAAAAAAAAGGTTACGAGCAAACACTGATTAGAAGCTTGTAGAATTATAACAAATCAACGAGTTGAACACTTCAAAGTTGAAACCGCGCTATGGGTATTGTAAAATGAGTTTTGATAGAAAGACATACATGTTTAGTATCTGTCATTGAGGCTCCTTATAAATGTCTCGGACCATTTATGCTTTACAGCTTCTGGTACCAGAGTATCTTCACTGAAAGACCTCCATATATTTCCCACTGGACTAAGAACCCACTTTATTTTGGCAGGTGGATTGCCAAGATCTACAATAGAAGTATCAACCTCATCGCCAGAAACATGTTTCTTTTCGGGATTGGGGTGGTTTGAAAGCTGCAAATGATATATGAGCATTGAACAATCAGTTTTCAGTATCTATTTTGATTCCCGTAGAATGAATGGTTGAAACCCGTTGCACAGTTTCAAATTTCAATATTTGGTTTAGTTTTGTTTTCCTATCATTTTTTATATCATGTCGTTGCCCAATTTGCATCAATAGTCCAAAAACTGTTGGAAGAACCAGAAATAATATGCTAAATCTTCAAGCAGAAATATGCAAGCCAAGTGCAATGAAGCTTATCCAACTCACAGTATGATCTCCCAGTTCTAATGCCTCAGGCATTGCTGTATATTCTTTCCCATCCGTAAGGTATAACTGATCTCCTGGATTTAATGCATTTGGTGCTTCATATGCCTTTTTTTCTGTAAGATACCTCTCAACAGATGTCAGGGAACGAAAACGCTTTCCAGTCCCTGGCTCAATGTAACACTGCACAACAAAAGCCATAGTTCTTCAAGTTAGAACTTTGAACACAATATCATCCAGCTTCTATGGAAAAAAAAAAATGTAGTGAGTGTATTAATACGGGGATCAAAAATATAATGGAAATGCACTAACAAATATCTGTTTCAGGATGCTGGTTCAACCAGAGGAAAACTATATTGTAGGTAGCAATACAATCAAATTTATTATGGTGTAGCATGTCATAGGCCAAAGATTTCTACATATACATTAAATTTATATAAAAACCTTCTGATAAAAGTTTCATATGCACAAATACAAACACAACCATAGACACAAAGGAGTATGCACACTCATCAAACACCAATCTCTCTCGAGCTTGAATAAGTGTTTGACTAAATGCAAATAAAAAGGAGCAAAATCTTATGTCCAGAACCATACTCTATCGACGACACCAGCATAATTGCCATTGCTACGTGGCTTTTCTTCAACAACCCAACCATCTGGTAGAGTGAAATGAGAACAGCTCTTGTAGTTGTGAGGAACAGTTTGCATCTGCAGCAGTGAAATCTGAAATAATATGCTAAATCTTCAAGCAGAATTGTACATGTCAATTGCTAATAAGCTTAATTATCCCACTCACAGTATGATTTCCCTCCTTGGCCATAGTTGTATATACTTTCCCATCCGTAAGGGACAATTGATCGCTTGTAAGGTATCGTTGAACAGATACTAGGGAACGGAACCGCTTTCCAGTTCCTGGCTCAATGTAACACTGCACAACAAAAAGCATAGTTCATAATTTGCATTATACAATTTAATGGAACAATGAAGAAAAAAATTCAATGCATACAATAATACAAGAACTGAAAGACATAGCAGAACTAAACTTGCTACATTTTAAGAATTGAAACAGTAATTCAAGCAAAAGTATACCTATATCGTAGATAGCAATATAATCAGATTGATTAAAGTTTAGCGAGTTGTAGGACCAAAGATCTCTACATGTATATGAAAATTACATACACTCCTCGCATAAATTTCAAAGGCATCTATTCAAGGATAAACATATTCATATACATATAAGAGTGTGGGCAGACAAATCAAATTCCAAGTAGCTCCAGCTTTAATAAGTGCTAACGTAAATGCAGATAAAAGAGTCAGAAAGCATGGGTGCAAAACCGTACTCGATCAATGACATTTGCGTAGTTGATGTTGCTTCATTGCTTTTCTTCAACAACCCAACCATCTGGCAGAGTGAAATGTGAGCCATTCTTAAAGATTTGGGTGCCAATTTGCATCTGCAGCAGCAAAATCCGGTTTACCCTGTTTTCTTGTTGAATGTCCAAGAACTCTTATTCAGATCAAACAGCAAACAAAGAGAAACCGAGTTGATTCTTTTGAAAGAAAAAGCCCTCCAAACTTGAATCTCTTACTAAATTGTCCTTATTGTTCCATTTCAATGAAATAATTAATAGTAAAACTCACATTTTTTCTATTGCCAGGTTCCAATCCCTTTTATGTAACATTTATCTTCCCACTTAAATATTTCTGAATGGATAACAGGGAGCGAAACTTTCGTCCAGTGCCAGGCTCACAGTAATGCTGCATATTAGACCAAAACTAAAGTATTTCACTTGCTGATAAAGTAGAATTCAGGTAAGGAACTTTAGAACAGAAAGATTCATGTTATAGCATCATATAACACTTTTGGCCCTGTCTCCAAAGCAAAGACAACACATGGCTGTATTGAGCCTTTCTAAACAAGAAAGACCTTGATATTAATCAATTACATTGCAGTGGAAGTATTAAACAGCAATGGTATGGTGATATTTACTTTTAAAAAAATAGAACAAAAAACCTTTCCTGAATTTTGAGAATAAGCTTTCTTTGCCCTTCTCTACTTGTGGTCCGGAAATTATGAATTTATCTAGAACTAGATCTCTCTTATCCACAAATAGATTAATAAAAAAGTCACAGTCAACTAAATAATCAACCAAAATTTTTTGAGCTAGCTCATGTGTTTAGTCTTGCAGCTGCATAGCATTTAGGATTTGGGCAACGCTTTTTCTGCAGTTAGGACCATAGTGCTGCTTGTACAAACAAACAGTCAGGTCCTGGGTCAAATAAAAAATGCAACCTGAATTGAGGGGTGTATATCTGGGACATATTGAAAGAATTGAGTATTAATAGCATGCTATTAGTGGGAATACGGCCCCGAGTGACAAGTCTATCATCAACATTTTTCCAGTTATGACAAATTGGAGTACTCAGGCATCCAAGAGGCATGAATTGGGTGAGATTCTTTGGGGTCGGGGAAAAATATAACTCCAGTGACAAAGGGTATATCATGGTATATCATTACACCTTTCCACTTATGAGAAATCAAATTAGTCGGGCACCGCATTTGGCATATCTTGTAATAGTGTTAGGGTGAAAAGGAAAAATGCAGCCCAATGAAAAGTCTATGATCAACATTTGTCTGGTTACAACAAATGGGATCACTCGAGCACCTGAGAGGCATGTGTTGAGTGAAATTTTTTGGGGTAAGACCATAAGAGGGGAAAATAAGACTCAAGTGACAAATGTATATCATCACATTTGTCTATTTATGGCAAATCAGATTAATGGATATGTTGTAATAGTGCTAGGGTGGAAGGAAAATGCAGCCCCAAATGATAAGTCTATATTTAGTGTTGTTCCGGTTTGACAAATCGGATTAGTCAGGCACCTGAGAGGCATGTGTTGGGCTAGTTTTTTAACCCCTTTTAGGGGTTAAAGGGAAAAATACAACTCCAATGACAAGTGCATATCATCACATTGTCCATTTATGACAAATCAAATTGCTCAAACACCCAATGGCATATCGTGCGATAGTGTTAGGGTCAAAGGAAAAATACAGCCCCAAATGAAAAGTCTATCATCATTATTTGTCCGGTTATAACAATCCGGATTACTCGGGCACCCGAGAGGCATACAAGGTAAAAGTTTTAGGGTAAAAGAAGAAATGCAGCCCCAGATGACATTTGTATATTTTCAATATCCATCCGGTTACAACGAATATCAATACTCGGGTACCCGAGAGGTATATCGGCTAAATGTACTTGGGTCTAAGGAAAATGCAGCATAATAATGTGTATATACGTAATCCTTGGTTTTGGTTTTGGTTTTGGGACGTTACAAATTACAACCCATCACAAATCGTGGGCTCCAGGGAATGACATCTGGCCAAATTCTTCCCTGGGCAGCCCGACCAATCGTCACAGTCTGAATCGCCCACGTGTTGCGATGAAGATTTCGTGACCCGGTATCCAAACTTAATATTTTCACGAAATCTCCATCGCAACACAAAATTGTCTCCAAAATCAGCAGCATTTTGCTGCCTTAGATTTTAGAGAAATTACAAAATAATCAGAATTTTCAGGAAAAAAAAAAAAAGCATTCTGTAAATGAATAGGCTTTAAATCATCTGTCATTAACTTTGGAAATGCTTAATTAGACTAACAAAAAAAAATAAAAAAAATCACTAGAGTAATTCTCAAATAGACAAAGATGCACAACACTAATGCATTCAAAATCAAGTAATACAACAGCTAAAACAAACAATGCGTTGTCAAAATCAAAGAAACTAATCGATAAAAAAATAAATAAGTTGTCATCTGAAAAAAACCGCACCTTATCGAAACGGCCATTACGCGGACGGCGCCGTTGCTCAACTACCCAACCATCGGGCAATTCGAAAGGCGGTGCTGATGAGCAAACCGCAGTGGAGGTAGTGCTGATCGGACCAACAATCTCCGATTCCCTGTTCTGATTTTGCTTCCCGGATAGGATTAGAAGGGAACTCAGCGAGACCTCGCGGCCCATTTTCGAGGTAAGGTTTGAAGTTTCTGGAAATGTTTGATCGGCTCTTCTATTTTCTTGGTGGATTATGAGCTGGGAAAGCCATTTTCTGGTTCTGGACCGTCCTTTAACTATATTTTCCTGCTACTTAAACAACTTTTTGCCTGCCTAGTCGAAAAGGAACAAAAGTTAAGAGCAAGTGCGCAAGAAACCCATTCTTTGCGTAGCATTACGGTAATGGGGAGTGCTTATTTGTGATCGCATTGTTCGATAGTAGGAGTGGCAAAGAGGCTAGACGTCATAGATACCAACGCCCATTTTCTATCACCATTTCCATTTCTACAAGAAATAGGAATGGTAAGTTCTAGGACAGTAAACGAGCCCGACTAGGAATGACATCGTTTTAATTTGATAGTTTTCGAGCTGAGTTGGAGCTCTAACATATTCTTATAAAGTCGAGTTGGAGCTCACCGGAGCTCATCTCATTAATGTTGGATTATATTATTTATTAATTTATGTACTCAAGTGGATGAAATGTTGTATTATATTTCATTCAATTTATTTTAGTATTGAACTTGATTGAATTTGTTGGATTCAATTTACTTATTAGTTGTACAAATTTAAAACATTTAAAAAAGTTTAATTAATCAATTATTTTGAAGTTTATTTATTTTTAATCCGTTGGAGTCAATAGATTTTGGCGCTTAGAATTAATAGATTCTATTAAAATAATCAAGTTTTTAATATTGATTATAAAACTGAGATATTTAGCTGTCTTTATAATAATAATTAAGATACTCAACATTGTATTATTTGTTCTCATTTTCTCTTTTTGAAAATGTTTCATAATTAGTATTTGTTTTTTTTTATTTTGATGCAGGTCGCGCATACCTAAAATTATTTTAGAAAAGAAATTTTGATTTAAATGAAGAATTAGGAAAATACACAGAATATCTATACGTTGGAATGAAGTTTCAAAACTATGGTCAAATCAAATATACAGTGCCAAGTTAGCCGTCCAATTCTAAAACATGGAAAGTAATATAAATTTTTATTTGGTAAACAATGATATATATCCCACCCTCCCATTTGCAAAGGACTTGTTGTAGCAGATGTAAAACAGAAGAAGATTTATACTTTCTTGTTTCTTTAATCAAAAGGGCTAGTTGAGTCTTGGTCAAACTTTTAATTAATTAATTAATTAATTTTCCAGATAATTAACTTCCATAACCAACCTGCGACAACTACTTTTCTTTCCTGCTTTGCTCCCTCAAGTGACTTTGTTTAAGGGAATTTTCAAATTTCGCAATAAAAAACTGATCATTTTTCACACAACTTTTTAGAAACTAGACATTTTTAATAATTCATAAATTAAATTAAATTAACAAATTTTTTTTTTAGAAAATAGATATTTTTAATAATTAGAGGAAAAAATTAGTAAAGTAGAAATAATTTTTAAAAAATTTCTATTGTCAATGGAGTAATTTGTTTATTTTTAGATTTATCTTCATGGGTTCTAATATGGACTTAAACACAAGCTTAGCGAACTCAGTTGGACATCATGTGGTAATGAGTATGAACTTAGAACTAATTAATTTGTGAAATTAAATTATGGGTGCCAAAATTATATTTCTTTTTCCTTTTTGTTTTTCTTCACCGAGTGTGGAGAAAGAGAGGGATATAGTTGGAAAATAAAATCGATCATGATGTAAATATTTAGAAGCTTATTATTAGAATAATTTATACACGTGGAAAATAAGTGACCATAGATTATATGCATTAAGTCCTATCTGATGTATAAAATAAATATTGTAATATAATGAAATAAATTTTTAATTTATTTTTCCAGTCAACTTGATTACATTATACACACATATCAAATGAGCTTAAGGACCGCCTCAGAGAGTGAGACATTGTATTGTGTCCGTGTGTAAATAATATGCAATATTTTTTTATCAGAAAAATTAATTTAGTTTATTATAATAAAATAAATTTAGAAAATTAATTTATTCAAACAATTTAATCCGAGTGAATATATTTTCCAAAAATAATATTTGTTTAATATTTAAGAAAATGATTATTTACTAGGATGGACTAAAAGATATAGCGATTGATTTTTATTAAAATACACTAATTCATTTTTCTTAATATGTGTGAAAACATAAACAGATTTATCTTTGTAGGGCATAAAAAATAATTTATTTTGAATGTACAATTTTTTTAAATAAATAACTAAAAAGATGTAGTAAACAAATATAGACTAGAATGTTTATATGTGAAATGGAGTTTTAAAATTGTGGTTGAATATATATATAGTTCCAAATTAGCCACCCAAATAAAAAACATGGAGAGTGATTTACATTTCATGTATTTGGTAAACATTAACGGTCTGTTTGGGAAGGAGGGAAAATTGGAAGCAAACCTATCAGAGTAGGTTTTCTTAACCGGTTATTCTTTTCATATAATTATATTTTCTCTTAAATTTATTATTTTTTTCAAAGAGAAATAAATATCTAGTGCTTCCTTTTGTAACGTCTTTACTTCCTTTGCCTCGTTTAACTTCAAGCAAATTGCCTGATCTTATTCTGACCATGCATTACTAGAAGTTTTACCAAATTAACAGATAACATTGATCGCACTGTGTTTTAACGGTGCAATCTCTATAATTTAAAAAATATAACTAATTCGTTCCAGTATTTTTTAAAAATAAATGGAATAATTTCGTCACTTCATAAGATGCTTAACGGAAAAATTTAGACGGAAGAATTTTATACTCTTACGGAAATAAACTCTAAGAAAATTTTAATATATTTCTTAAAAGATATGTACAGACTATTTGTATTTCGCAGACTATAAAATTCCTAATGTAATTTTCTCTTTATATAATACGGGTCTATCTAGACCATCTGAAAAGTCCAAGGCCATGACAGATGATATTCATGCACCACACTTGACTGTGTCCTTCCCGGAAGAAATACAGCAAATGTAAAACAGAAGATTTCCTAGAAGAAACTGGGATTGATGGGAATTAATTAAATACTATTTAATTACATTTATTCTACCTTAAATGGCCAGGCTCTATTACTTATAGTTTTTTTTTTTTTTTTTTCTTTGACTACTAAAGGTATCTCTCACTCCGGATTCATAATAAGTTAAATAAGAAAATGATCCCAAACCGAAAATGATTATGTTTAAAATTCTTTATAAAATATTGTTTCTGCTTTTCGATCATCTGATGATCACCTATGATCTAATACACTTAACCAGTAGATTAAACTGTCTTCAGACATTTATCTTTGACCTTTTTTTTTATTTCTTTAATGAAAAGAGCTTAGTTTAGTCTCACAGGTGACAACTACCTATCTTTCTTGCCTTGCTCCTTCATTGACTTTGTTTAAGGGAGTGTTTTCACTTTTCACAGATCACAATCAGAAAATCCAACCTCCCTCCGGTGGGCGAACTATTTTCGTCCAGAAGTAACAATTGGTTGGTTTCTTGCTCTGCCTACCAACCATAAATTGAAAAGATATATATTGCTGATTTTATTTGTGGAAAATTGAATTTATGCTGCTTTAAGTACCATTAGATTTGTCAATAACCGTACTATTCTGTCCTTCATTTCTAGAAGAAGATTGTCTATTGAATTTATGCTGCTTAAGTACCATTGGATTTGTCAACAACCGTACTATTCTGTCCTTCATTTCTAGAAGAAGATTTGTCTATGTAATCGGATGGGAACATATCCCTATTTCAATAAATTTACTATCATATTTCAATTTATAAAATTATCTTTACGAAAATTTCAATTTATAAAATTTTTCTATTAATTATTTTAATTTATAAAATTAAATCGATTAAACATTCATTTAATAATTTAAAATTATAAAATTATTATTTTAAAAATAATAAACACACATCAAATTAATATTTTATATATAAAAATCAAAAACACTGAAAAATAATTATTTCTAATGTGCAAACGTGTAAAATATTGTCAAAATTCATGCCTTAGTCGGTGTAAAGTTTAAGAAGTAAAATATTAAAGTTATCATGCGGCATCTATGGATGACATCATTATTACATTCTACGTATAAAATTTGAAAATTTTTACAAGTCATGAATTCAAATGTTTATAATTTATGATTCAAATATGGGACTTTCACAATTTTTCTGGTAAATAACACACATTTTCTCCATCAAACTAAATAACCCACTTGCCAACCTAACTCGTTTTCTGTTTTCCTAATTTTAAAAAAGAATGAAAAAAAAAGTCAGGATTTTGAAGAAGGATATATTTAATTTCCACGTGGCACTGAGTTAATTTCAAGTTTATCATGTTTATTAAATATGAGAAATTATTGAAAATTTGAAAAAAAAATATTAAAATTTGCATTACAGCTGTAAATTCAACGATTAACTCGAATCTTATTCACATTATTAAATTTACAGGAATTAGTATTTAGATAACAAAAATGAAAACAGTAAGATGATGGAGACTATGACTGTGACCGAGTGATGGTAAGGGAAGCACGCAAATTTGGAATTAGCTGGGTTAAAGAGAGAGGATTAAGGAAGCAAAAAGTGTGAAAGGAGGAAGCTTACACTGGACGTAATGGAATGGACCGCGTAGATTACTAGTAAGACACCACTTTTGAGTGCTACTCGCTATCCACGTTTCTGCGCTTTCTCATGCACCTTCTTCATTTTTTTTTTCTGGAACCTCTCTCGCTTTCTCACTTATCAGCTTTTTGTTTATACTCAATTTAGTTTAATCCAATGTCCACGCTCACGCGCTCTACAACCATGTGCCTTTCACCTCCACAAATAAATTGCTCCACATATATATATATATATATATATATATATATATATATATTTATTTCGCATATAAGCTAAATAGGCTAACTTCCACAAGTAAATTGCCCAGCATATTCGTTTTTTAAACAGTCGGATATCCAAAGCTCACTTAGCTAACTATTCTAGAGTTACACCAGATTGGCCTACCTCCATAAATAAATTGCTTAACATATTCTTTTGGTGAAATCATCCGATATCCAAAATACTATTTTAAATTTAGGCTGAGTAGATTTATAATGTGCTAAAACGTTCCTTACTAGATTTTAAAGATGTTTTACTAGATTTTAAAGATGTTTTACACACGTGGCTCAAATTCAAAATCTCTGAATAATAGAAAAGGGACCATTGTCATTATATTTTATCCCTTAATGATAAATTGCTCAACATATTAATTCATGATTGAAGTTTTTTACGGTTCATAAAGATTAAAAAAATAATGATTGAATCGCTTTTATTTTAGAAAAAAATAGGATAATTGATGAAATTATTTATTTAATTAAAATAAAATTTAATATAAATATCTAAATAAAAGTAAAGGAATAGAAAAAAAATATTTAATGCTATTTTGATTTTCTAAAACTATTATCTAAATAGACAGAAAGGATGGACTACTAAAACTGTTGTCTAAATAGAGAAAGGATGGAGTACTCAGTAGAAGAACATGTATGGTGATTGTTTATCCTTTATTGCATATTCAATGAAAGAAACACTCTTTGTTTGACTATTGTCAAAGATTAAATATTAATAAGCTTCTGTTCCATTTTATTTGCTTATTATTTTTTTAGATGTTCTAAAATATTTGTAATGTTTCTAAATTTATTTATTTAAATAATTATTTTTCTCATAATATATTCATTAAATGAATATTTTTATTAATATACTAATGAATTAAGGATGAAAAATGATAAAATAATTTTTTTTAACTAAATTCTTAATATGGTGTTTTGTCAAATCATACAAACAAAATGGGACAGAGGAAGTATTCAATTGTTAGCAACACTAAAGTGAAATTTAAAATTTTCAATACTCATTAATTTAATTTAGTTTATGATATTTATTTTATATTAATATTTGAAGCAAGTTAAACATCACTTAAAAATGATAAGAAAAAATTATTAATTTAATACTTATACTAGTTTTACTAAATATAACTCAAAAAATTGGAATAGGCTGAATAATTTAAAATACACAATTTCACTTGCTCTATCAAAATAAGATTCAGATATTTATAAACATATTTGAAATGAATAAAATTTAAAGGTAAATATATTTGAACTTAAATATGAGTCACAAAGCAAATGAGAGTAAGAAACCTTTACTATATGCGGTTGAAGAGAATTAATACCTGATTTTAAAATTAAAAAAAAAAAAAAAAGAAAGAAAATTAATAGTGTTAATAAATTTTTGAACCCAAAAAATAAATAAATAAAAAAATATCTTCCCACAGAGAAAATTCTTCAAACATATCCACGCGCCTGGGAAAAGCGCTTGGAATTGATTTCTGAATTCTACTTATAATAGTATAAGTTCTAGAGTTGTCAGGTCATTAGGAAGACTCGCGTAGGCTCGCCCCGAAGGACCATAGCAAACGATGCGAAAAGCAACGCGGTCACGTAAACGTAACAACTACGGCGGCTATAATGTCCCCTCCAATTTTCTTTTTATTTACACAAATTACCACTCTTTCTTACTTACTTGACCCGCACGATTGAAAGGGCAAATCTGCCACTTCAAGTACGTCACTGCTTAGGCCACTTCAAACTCCTCAAAACCTTCTATAAATACACCAAACTCTCAAACTACTTCCATCACCAAATTCAAAACCAAAACCAATCAAAATTACAGATTTGCTTTCACATCAATGAAGAGAGGTAGAGAAGAGGAAGCCATGGACATGGCCAATTGCTTAATGTTACTCTCCAAAGTTGGCCGAACTGAAGAAGAAACGACAGGTCGTATGTTTTCGTGCAAAACGTGTAATAGAAAATTCCCTTCGTTCCAAGCATTAGGTGGTCACCGTGCTAGCCACAAGAAACCAAAACTCATTGGAGGTGAGTTGTTAAAGTTACCTAGCTCGCCGCCTAAGCCGAAAACCCATGAATGCTCCATTTGTGGGCTTGAGTTCGCCATTGGACAAGCTTTAGGAGGTCATATGAGGAGGCATAGAGGTGTTGCTAATAATAATATGGTCGGTGAAGAGTTAGTGACTTTAGGAGGTCATATGAGGAGGCATAGAGGTGTTGCTAATGATAATATGGTCGGTGAAGAGTTAGTGACTCGGTCTCTGTTCTCCGTGCCGATTATGAAGAAATCCGTGAGTAAGAGAGTTTTGAGTTTGGATCTGAATTTGCCGCCGGTGGAAAACGACTTGACGTTGCAGTTAGGGAAGGTGGTGCAGAGTCCCCTTGTTTTGAATTGTTTTATTTAGGGTTTTAGACATATATGTAGATGGAATTTTTTTGTATCTAGAGCAATTTAGCAGTTAGAATTTTATTTTCAGATTTATTCATTTATTATATTTATAGACAGTATTTTACGAAATTTTTTCCCGGAAAAATTTTGTGCAGTCTCTTTGATGGATTTTTTTTTTGAAAAAAAATATCATAAATAATATTTCATAATATTGATCGAAGATACACAGTCCACAAATTGAGATCTAAATTTTAAATTCCCTAACCAAAGAAGAACTAAAACCCTTATGGTAGAAGAAAAAAAAAACTATTTAGTACTACACAGAAAAAAAAAAACCTATTTAGTAGTAAACCCTTCAAAGAAGGGACCAAAACCTCTACGGAAGAAGTAACAAAAAAAATTTTAAATATGGAAACAAAAGCTAGCAGAAAACAAAAAAAAAAAAAAAAAAATGAAAATAAAAGCGAGTAGAGGGGCCACCGTTGATTAATAGCAGCAACCGGATTAAACCAAAAAATTAAGGCAAATTTGTATTACACGCATGGAAGGAAATATACAATATAATTCAATCTTATCAAATCCAAGAAATGTTTACATTTTTTTTTTTCTGTTATAAATAATAATATTTCAATTAAAATATATTAATTATAATACTAATTATATTATTTACAAAGAACACAATTACTTAATTGTAATAGTATTTTTATAAAAAATGATAGTTTATATTCATAAATTGTATAACTTGCATAAATGATTTAATAGATTGGGAAATTATAAAGTAAAATACCCAATTTATTAAGCCAATTAAAGTAATTATTTTCATCAGCATTGTATATATAGCATGTTTCTTTATGCTCAATTCGTTTAATAGTAATCAGTACCAAAACTGCTTTTGTAGTTGGAGAGATATAAAGTATGATAACCATATATTATAATCTCTTGGATATGTTGAATAGTTCCATCTTAATTTCCACCGTGCCAATTGGCTCATAAGATGAATAAATATATGTTAGAATTGAAGTGTAATACTATGAGTAAAAGGAAATAAATTTAAATTTCTGTTTGTTTTCGAAAAATAACTTATCTTTATAAAATATTTTCTGAAAAATATTTTTTAAATCAATCATTTTCTATTTTTTTATTGTAATATTAAAATTTTAATTTATAATAACTCAAAAGATTATTATTAAGTATGAAAAAAAATACATAAATAATAATAAATTGTGATAGTTGCCCGTGATTAATATTGGTAGCTAGTGTTGAGCAATGTCTAATAGTGGTAATGATGGTTACCAGTGATTAATAAATTAAAAAATGTATAATTTATAAGGTCATAACAAATTTATTAATATTTAGAAAATATTTTCATCTCTTGAAAATAAAAGTTAGTTTCCTTAAATATGGCTTAGTTTTATGTTGATAGAGAAAATATTTTCGATTGATGAGCATCCCAAACATCAAGAAATTTAAAAAATATTTTTCAGATAAATTATTTCTCGACAAAAATAAGAATTCTACTGAGGTTATCTAATTCAGATATAACTACGAAAAAATCATAAAAAACCGATTCAAAATAGATTAGAAAAAAAGTTGAGAAATCTTTTTAACTTTTGCTTTTATTTTGCTTGAAAAATCTTTTTAAAATTTCTCTTTTCTTAATCACTCTTTTCTCTCTCTCATTTATTATTCAATGGTGATTTGCTCTTCATTTTTATGAATTTTAATATTCAATTATGGCATTTAAAGAAATTTAATTGTTTTGGCTACATAATAAAATGAATAAAACTAATTGGCTTTGTATTCAATTTTCTAATCTATGTTTAATCTTGCTTGTATGATTTTATGACTTCAAAATAACGGCTTTTAGTATATATATATATATATATATATATATATATATATATTTTTATGAGTTCCTAAGCTCTTGAATATTGTTATTCATGTTCTTATTATTGTTTTCTCTTATCAGATTTATTTTTTTCTCTTCTCGAATACTTTACAGCCAATTTGAAGAATGAAACTCTCTAAAATTTGAGCATTTGGTATTAGCTCAGTTAGTAAAAATTAAAGATTTTATAGAAAAAATGTCTCCCTACCTCTCTGATTTATGAATGTTAAACATAATATTTATTTAAAATTATTCTCTAATTGTTTAACTTTATAGCTTTTAAATAAAAAATGACTCTTGATATTCTCTTATGATTTTGATGATTTTTAAATAGAATAACTTTTTATAAATTACCTCTCTCTAATTTATGAGTTCTAGGACCTTCAAATACAATGACTTTTGGTGTTCTTTCTTTTTTATCATGATTTATAAATTTTATAGCTCTTATGACTTTAAAAATAATGACTCCTAATAATTTTTTATAAGTTTTAAAGCTCTTCAATATTATTGTTCATGTTTTTATTATTATTTTCTCTTTTCGAATTTTTTTTTCTCTTAAAAAAAATATTACACAGTTCGCGAAGCACGGGAGACTGCCTAGTACGTATATAAAACAAACATATTTTTCCTATAAAATGACACGTGGCACATTTTCTTTATAGACTTCCATTTGGCATTCTAAATTTACACTTGATATTTCATCCTCCTTTATTTATTTTATTTATTGTCACGTAAGTTATAACTATTATTTACAATTAATTCTTATTAAAATATTTTTATCATTGTAATCATTGATTGTCATTTATTATTTTTATCAATGTTCTTATCATTTATGAAACACCCTGAATTTTTTATTTTCGAAACATTTGAATTTTTATTAAATCAAAATTTGAATTTTCGACGGTATGGGCCGTAAATAGTGAACCATCTTAATTTGAGTTCAAGTTTTGCAAATTGGGCCCAAGCCCAAATATAATTTCGAAAATTTTGAAATCGAGAACAGTTAAATTTTCGAGTAATAAAATGAAAGTTCAGCAATTAATCTATTATGTATATATATATATATATAAATTAATTTTCCTAAAAATCAAATATAATTACTAACTATGTTTTTATTTTTATTTAGCTAATGGAGGAAATGTTATGAAACCTAATTAAAATAATTAAAATATATTGAACCGGACCCGAAACGCAAATTGATTATTCGAAGACCAAGTGAAAAAACCCTGCAAACCGAGTAAAAATCTAGCCGAATCATTAAATTAGACCAAACCGGTTCGAATCGAACCGGAATGGTCTAGAAGCCCAAGATTTTTCTTTCTTTTCTTTTTTTTTTTTTCTTCTTTTCTTTTTCTTTTTCTTTTTTTTCTTTCCCTTCTTCTTCCTTGCGCCAGCACCAGCGCGCGACCTTCTCCTCCTCCTCCTCCTCTTCTTCCGACAACCGAAGACCAACGCCGCGCCTCCTCGCCATCGCCTCCACGTCGCAGCAGATCCCGGCTTCCCATCCCTTCTCTCTTTCGTCTCTGGCGTACGCAGGAGGTGCAGGAGAGCCGCGACATCCTTCGATCGGAAGATCGCGTCGAGCCTCCTCCTGCCTGATTTTCCAGCAGCGTCGATTCAGTATTGTCGAGGAAGAAGATTCGATCTCTCTTCTTCACTCTCTCCTTCCTGTTCTGGCTGGCGCAGCGAACCAAGAAACTGCGATCGCAGCGCGTAGTAGGTAAAGTCGCATTCAAAACCTTGGTGAGCTCTATATGATCCCTTTTCCTTCAATTATTTAGCTTATTCAATAGCTCATTTGAGGAAAGGGTTGTTAGAATCATGAATGAGAAATGCTAGGTTCCTGAAACACTATTCACACGACTGGAAGTTGGGAAAAATCTGATTTTTGACTATTAATTGACACTATAACTGCATTTTTCAAGGAAATGTGTAAGTTAGGGTGTTTATTGTAGGTCCTATGAAAGAAATTAGAATGATTGTGATATGGCAGCAGCCAACCTAGCTATTTGCTTAAAATTTCTGCTTTGGTATGAGGCATTTGACATGATAAGTTAAGTTTTATTGGTAAATGAGTTAACTAGTGTTTATAATATGGATTTTGATCGAGAAACCTTGATTTGCTTAGGTTGGCAGCAGCTATCTTCAATTATTTCTATTGATTTTTGGTTTGACATGGTACAATTAAGGTTGTAAATCTAATTCTTGCGTGGAATTAGTTAGTTGGTGTGATCCATGATTTTAAGATAGAAAAACTTAATTCTTTTTGCGAATTGACATCAATTACCTTGATATTTTTTGTGTTGCTTTAGAAGAATAAATATATGTAAATGAGCGTACTTTCAAGATTTCATGATGATTGATGTATAAATGCTTATTTATGATTTGAGAGACAAATAAAATGGGTTCGTTACCTGAAATTTTGCTTGGCGAGAATGCTGACTCACATATTATTAAGTCGTATTCGGGATCTTAGTTATATAATGATAAAGAAAAGAAAAGAAAGAGTGAATTATGGTTGGCATAGGGTTACTACAAGCATATATATGTGGATACTTTAAACCAGTAGAATGTGGTGGTTAAGTAAATGTTTATTTTCATTTATTTGTTATTTTATATATGGGCTTAACCTTAGATAGCAAAGCTTGGATTGTTAATAGCTAAAGTTTAGTATTGTGATTAAATATTTATACTATTACTTGATATGGAGGAAGGGAAATTAATTTATTTGATTGCCCGATGGATGGGCTGTGTGTGTAATGGTTGATGGATATAATATTGCTGATATTTAAGCAGGTAGATAATCCCACTTTTAGGAGAGTTGCTGCCGAAATTTCGATAGAACTTAGATTAGTTTTAATTAATAATATAATTAATAAGTTTATTTAAATAAATTCTATAATTTGATACATAATAAATAAAGTACTCTGATTAATTATTTATTATCATTATTATTCATTTAAGTATTCGAATATTTATTTATTTATTTTCATTGTTATTGTTTATCATTATTATTATTTGTTTATTTATTATTGTTTGTTGTTAACACTATTACTTGCTTATTTGCATTTGATTTTGGATGTCTAATTGTGCATTGCATTACGATGTTTAATTGATTAATATGCTTGCATTTAATTGCAATACTTGATTAATTGCATTGTGATATTGTTGTGCTTTGTTGTGTGGAATTGGGATGAAGTGGGTCACCATGGGTTTGTGAGGACGGTTGGACCGTCGGCCGGGTAAATGGGAGATCGGCGCCCCCGTGTGTACCTACTGTTGTGATTTGTATGATATGGAAAACCACAGGTTGGCTTCTTTATTGGACGCACCTGATAATCTAGGTTTGATCGCAGCCCGCAGGGTGGCCTCCTGTTGTGAGCGCCTGATGATCTAGATTTGATGGAGACGACCGGGTTGCCTCCTGTTGGTATGGAAAAGAAAAGAGAGAATGGAAAAACAATGAGAGGGCTGGTCAAGTGAGGATTAGACCGGTCGGCCAGTATGGGGGATCGGCTCCCTGGTGCACACGTTATGAGAGGATGGGCCATGTGGGAGGACGGCTCATCGGGGGTTTCGGTGACACCATAGACCAATTTTCACGTGATGTGATTATTTGAAGGTGATATTGTTTGTGAGTACTGGTGACATGCCATTTGTGTGACTGGCTGCGTGAGCATATAACTAGTCGGACGACTAGATTTATATATATTTACACAATTGTGTGAATGTGTGTGTTGTGTAATAATAGTTACTCCTTAGAAAGCTCACATATCTTGTCTAATTTTTCAGGAAGTAAGTTTCTCTCTAATTCGATTTAGGATACGTTTCTTCGACGCAGGGCACTAAAGGAATTTTCCCTAGTTCCATAATTATTTCACTATGTAACTGTATGTATAAAAGGCTATGTATATCAATCAGTTAGTGACTTCGCAGTTGTAGAATTTATTTACATTTAGTTGTGTATTATCATAGACGAAATTATTTTGTGAGCCCATATTAAAAAGTGATGTATTGTTAATTGGGCCCAAACTGTGAAATGTGGTAGCTGATAATTTGGGCCGAAACTTGATAAAATCTTGAGGTTTATTTTTCTCTATAAATATGAGCTGAACGTTTAAAATTAATTTGAGGTAGTAAATTTTTAGTATTTCAGGTTTACTACGGGCCTCGGGGGCCTTAAGCTTACCTGGCCCCTAGTGCCGATCCGGCCCATGGAATCGGGTCGTGACAATTTAAGATGAAAAGTTTAATATCATAAATTTGAATATTAAAGGTTTTAAAATTATTTATTTACAAATAAGTTATATGAATATTAAAAAATAATTTTAATAAAAGCGAGATGTTAAAATTGAAATTAAATATTAAAATTAATATTTATTAAAATTGTGCATAAAATAAGTATGTGGCTAGTTATTAAATAATCTACTTCATTCTATTATAATTAAACAATTCACATTAATTTTTCTTCAAACTAATTAAAATTAATTTTTTAATATATGATTGAAATAATCAAGTATGGAGATAATTAGGTATGGATTTTTTAGAAATTAGAACTAACCATGACCAGGTTCTAGAATCGTTCAATTTCAAAAATAGTTTTAAAATCGCCAGTTTTAGTTCAGTTCTGGTTTAAAACCAAAAATAAGAGTTAAAAAGATTACAATATATTTTTTTTTTTTTCAAAAAATACCTTTCAAATTGCCCTTTTTTACAATGCCATTGTAAAAGAGAAAAAATTCTTTTTATTTTATTTGAGAATTAATTAAAAAAATAAATCTTAAATAAATATTGTATAATTTGTATGTAAAAAATATATATTATAAAATGTAAAAGATTTAAATTAAAAAAATTTAAATGAGGAGTTTCTTTTATTTTTCTTTTTTCTCACTTACTATTTACAAGTTATATTTATATTAATAAATTTTAAGATAATGGTAGAATTACTGCACTTAATGGTGAAAATTAAAATTAGTTTTACCAATTGAAAACCATGTGTTATATATATTTTTTTTAACAATTTGAAACTAGAATCGTCGGTTTTAATTTAAATATAAAGAACCGCAACCGAATCTTAAATATCTAGTTTTGATTAAAGTTCAGAATTTTAAATCATTGATTACAATTTGATTCCGGTTTTAACTGGTTCGACTTCGATTTAAAACGGAACCATAGTTTATATAATAATAGAATAAATTCTTTTTTAACAAAATATCATTTATAAGGAGGAAAAATAGTATCATAATTTGAGATAAATAAAAATGGAAAGCAAAAATGATATTTACAGGAGTAAGAGAGCATTTGGTTTAGCTAACTTATTCTGATTCACACCCAACAACTAAATTGTAAAGATTGGGTAAGTTTTTTAACCTCATTAACTTATATTCTCGATTTGTATTATATTATTTTCGAACCTCATTAACTTTATAAAAATTATTAACAAATCTTTTTTTTTCAAATTAATGTTTTTTATTATCATTTTATTTGTAATTATTCAAAAATAATAATTTTATTATATATTAAAATTTAATTACATATTCTGTCTCAAAACATAGTCTAATTTTTCATAAGGGTTAGTCTAAAAATAAGTTATATTTTCATTTTTGGAAATGGTCTTTTTGTTAAATTTCCTAAAATACTCTTATAATATAATTTGTGCCAATAATATATATATATATATATATATATATATATATATATATATATATATATATATATATATATAATTGGAAATGGTATATTCACATTATAGATTATAATATATGAAATAATCATGTTCTTATGAATTTTAAAAAATATATATGTTTAATGGTCGTTCTATATTTTAACAATAATCAATATCAAAATTTTACCAAATATCATTATTAATTAAAAATATCATCAGCCATCAGTTACTAGCTATCAGCAATATTAATGGAAGGGGCTACTACAAACTCGAAATTTTTTTTTTTTATTTTCCTTATAATGTAGTACAAAAAATTTTTTTCTTCACTTTGGTGGTTCCCTCATCGATTGAAAAATCTATTTTGGCCTATCTCGTAATATCAGCTGTCACCTTGTATGAATTGTTGTAGCAAATCGACGTCGAAGACTTTGGTTTCTATACTTATTTTTAATAAAATAAAAAGAAATTAATCAAACGGTTTGCAATAAACAAACATGATCATTTTTTTTTTTAATTTCAGAAAAAAGAAAAAGACCAAAAAGGATCATCCTCATCCAATCCTTACCCCAACGAAAAGGAAAAGAAAAAGACAAACTCCTTAGTCCTTACCAAAACCGTTTCACCTACTCAACGGTCTGGATATCTCATCTATACGACACGTGTGCGGTCATGATACAAGTAACCGTGAATTCTGATCATGCAGGTTTGGCCCATTTTTATATTCGTTTCTACAGGGAAAAATCGGGTGCTCCTCACACACAATATCGTCAACTGTAATTTTTTTTTTTTCTTTTCTTTTTCTCTCTCAATTATGTCGTCGGTGTCCTTCGCCTGAAAAATTAAACGCGCTATCGATGATCCGGTCAGATTCTTGGTCATCGTAAAGGTATGGCTAATTTTTCTTTACCTTTTAGTCTCCATTTTTAGGGTTAAAGCTCCCCTGTTTTGTTCCCTTTTGCATTCTATAAGTTTGAAATTGACTTCAAATTGTACAGAGTTTTTAAGCGTTTCTATGTAGGAAAGACGTTTCTATAAGGGTAATTATGGTGGCGTTTTTGAGCTATTAGGGCTGAGTTTACTATAAATCCTGAAAGTTTTGATTTTTGTTAGAAGAGCTTAATTTCTTCATTTTTTTTTTTTTTTTGTTTAACTATTTTAATGTAACAGATAGCTTTTGAATTTCCAAGTGATCACTACTATCCATTAAGAGTAGTAGAAACCGTGGAGAAGCAAAATGGTATGTTTAGATTCTTCTTTGAAGTTTTTATCAGGTATTAATATATTTTCTTTTTCTGGGGTCCACAATTTTTCTTTTCAATGGCGTTTTCAGTTACTTCGCTGTTTAATTTCGTGAAAACATGTGTGTGGAATATATTCTTGGCCTGCTGAATGGGTTGTAGGGAGTTACTAGTGCAGAAATCTGTAGTTTTTCTCCTGGAAATGTTTTGAAAGAATAACGTTTGGCTTGCATAAATGGGTTTAGGAAGTGCAGTGTTTTATCAGTGAGGATTGCTGAGTTTGGGAGTCTTCTCTTAATCTATTTTGAAGGTATCTTTGAATTTTGAGAATCATCCTATGACTTGGTTGAATGTCATTATGCTTAATTAGTATTAAGCTCTCCAATTTGTTTTGGCTGCTTGGGATTGAGGATTTGCTGTAGAATACCGTTTTAAGATGGTTATTCTTATTCCTATGGATGTGTTAATAAGAGCAACGTTGCTTGTTTTAGGAGATATCTGGAATTATATTCTGTTGACATCTTGGAAATGTCAGTTTGATGCTTAAACATGGAGTAAGGCCAATTTTTCTGGTTCTTTTTTTTTTTTTAATAAAAAAATCATTCCTTTTACTGTTAAGGAATTGTTCTGGGTTCCCCCCCCCCTTCTTTCCGTAAATAAAACTTTTTGATTCTATCCTTGTAAAGTTGTGCCTTTTCTGTCTGCAAGTGCATGTGTGCCTATTTTGGAAGGCTACTTCTGATTTAATCTGGCATTTTTTTCAGAAGGGTTTTTGGATGGCAAAGGGTACAGAAGGAGATCCTCCATTTGATAATCCTTCAAGAATTGACCCTAAACGGTCTCGTCACTGGTTTATAGATGCAGCCGAACCTGAGTTGTTCCCAAACAAGAAGCAGGCTCTCCTAACACCAAACAGCACATCTAGTTCACAAATTTCCAATGCAAATGTTCCTACTTGGGACAACCCATCTGGTTTTCAGTCAGTTCCAAACCAATTTATGCACCGTTTATTTGGACCTGAAACAGCAAGATCTGTCAATTTTGGAACAGATGACAATGCATCTGTTAGTCTGTCTATGTCTCACACTATGGAAGATCCAGAAGCATGTCTTGGCTACAATGGTTTTAGGAAAGTTAAAGTCAATCAAGTTAAGGACTGTGACAATGGTATGCATGAACTGAAGGGACATGGTTTTATCAATGAGAGTAACAGTGAAAATAATTTTATATCAATGGGGCAGGCCTATGATAAGGAGGATGGTAATGTCACATTAATGGGTCACGGCTATGATAGAGATGCCCATAATGTAGCAACATGTCACACATATATCAAAGAAGACGACAACGCTATTCCGATAACTGATGCCTACAGTAAGGAGGATGCCAATATGATATCTTTTGGGGGATTTCCCGATGCACAGGATATTATACCTGTTGGCAGGCCTGGTAGTGGTTATGATCAGTATCAGTCCTCAGTTCAGGCACCAGAAGCAGTTCACGAAAAAGAGTTGGATGCATCAAATGCAGATGCAGCTGCAGCTGCAGCTGCAAGCAACACTCGAGTTGCAAAGGCAAAACTTGAATCTGTTCCCAGGAACAAACCAGAGGTCAAAACTACCCGAAAAGAAGCACCAAATAGCTTTCCTTCAAATGTCAGAAGTTTGATTTCAACTGGTATGCTTGATGGTGTTCCTGTAAAGTATGTTTCTTTGTCACGGGAGGTAGGTTCAGCGCCTTTTTTCTCTTTTACTGGTCCATTGTTTTTGGATTTGTTTTATTGACATCCTACCCTGCATGTACAAGGAGCTTCGCGGTGTTATAAAAGGCTCTGGCTATCTCTGTAGTTGTCAATCATGTAACTTCTCTAAGGTAAGTTGCAAGCTTAAGTTTATGCTAAGCCTGGCAAAAAGCACTCTGAATCTATCTATTTATCTATTTATTTATTTATTATTTTTGTGATATTATATGTAAGGTGTTGAATGCATATGAGTTTGAACGCCATGCCGGTTGCAAGACAAAACATCCAAACAATCATATATACTTTGAGAATGGAAAGACTATTTATCAGATCGTACAAGAATTAAGGAGCACTCCTGAAAGCATGCTGTTTGATGTAATTCAAACAGTGTTTGGTGCACCAATTAATCAGAAATCCTTTCGAATGTGGAAAGGTAATTTTTTTCTTTTCTTATACATGTTTTGAATTTGCTGGGATTTGAACACTCATTCAGCATATGTTACGATCATAGACGTAAAAGGCTACTGTGAAATCATGTTACATTCTTCAGCATCTTTTCTTGAAGTGGCTGCTAGCACGTGTCAAATTTACAATCTCTTTATTAGTGCATAGCAAGCTCAAGATTTCTACAATTGCACTAGATATTATGAGCACGATTGATTATGCACACGCTAAACTGTTCTTTTTGTCCCTTGATACAAAGCAAGCCCTTCTCTCTGGGGCATGAGTTAACAGTGCAAATTGATCATTTTGCCATTTTCTAACTGTGATAGTTCCCACATACTGATTCTGTCAAATTTCCTCTTTTCTTTTTTTTTTTTTTTTTTTCAGAATCATTTCAAGCAGCAACTCGTGAGCTTCAGCGCATCTATGGGAAGGAAGAACTAAATTTGTGAAACAACTATTTTGCCGAAACTTGTTACAGAATAGCCTCTCATGTGCATAGAAGCAAGTATGACCTAGCAAATGTATTATTACAGAATAGCAAATGATATATGTTGTAGGGAATACCATTTGGAACTGGCCAAGCGGTGCTTTTTGTTAATATGGTGTAGTTCATGTACTATTGTTTGCAGGTTATTGAGAATTGAGATATAAGATGCTGCTTGCTAGAATATCTAAGAAAGACACAAGAGAGTTATGTTCTAATTGCTGTGTAAATCATCGAGGCAAAATCTAATTTTGAGTTTGACCTTTTTTGGTTGGTTGTATTTAATTTTTCGTTTGCTTTGATATTGATTGGTAGTAGCGTACTCGCTCATGTACCATATGAAGTGGGAGAAAACGTTAATTACATTTACTTGGATCATAATTTTGCTCTCTGTAAACGCACAGCGTATAAAAGGATTTCAGTGTTGGTTTTATTTTATTTTTAATATATATATGTCCATTGATTCTTAAGATATAAGAGCGTCATTATAGGTTATATCTGTTGAACTAGATACATTCAACTCTCGTAAAGCAAGACCTGTCATTTTGTCCACTTCTAACTGCTCTTTGATTCTTGATCCCTGACTAAACTGAAGCGCTTTCTGTGCAATTCAAATACTTTAAATAGAAGCCATTTTTAATTCTTTTTACATCACAAAGAACCTAACAAATTTTTCCAGTCCGTCTGAAGCAAATCAGGAATCCGAGAAGGGAATTTAAAAAAAAAAAAAAAAGGAAAAAGAAAAAGAAAGAGAAGTGTGCAACAAGATGCACAACTGTTAAAACCACAAAATGTACTATATAATAAAAAACTACCTTTCACACACTAAAACAAGGATTAAAAAGAATGACAAAAAGAAAAAAATCACAAGCACCAATTGTCCAGTCATCAGAATTAGTTTTTTTTTTTTTTTTTTTTTTTTTACTTTCCTTCCCTTTCAAGACAAAAGTGTCACCTGCAATTAATCTCCTGCTAAAAATAATTTGCTCTTAAGATCCACAGCAAGCTGATTTTTGGGCAGCTTGACCACCCCCACCTGCCTGGTCTGGTTGATTAATCTTAATTGTTGTAGGCTACAACCAAATGACAAAAAATGTTCAAATTAGATTCTTTTTTTTCCCCCTTTGGGGAGGAAAACTAGCTAGAGTAAAAAAAGTTGCATAAAATTCAAATACCTCAGCTTTTGAGTCTGTATCAGCAAGCCTTTGCTTTATATCCCTTGCTATTGAAAAGAAAACTTGCTCAACATTTAGATTTGTCTTTGCGCTCTGCAATACATCATTTTCCATTAATACCAAGAACACTCATTCAATTAACTTCATGATCTGTAAGAGTTACTCACAGTTTCAAAGAACTTGATTCCATACTCATCAGCAAGTGCTTGGCCCTTGGATGTTGGCACAGCCTAAAAAATATCAAGAAAATAATAGGGGGCATGACATTTATGGTAAAAGCAATCCATCAGAGAGGCAGAGATACAAAGACAGATTTAACTAATTAAAAAGTTTAAATTTAATTTCAATCACCAATTTGTTCTCTTTATGGAAAGTCCAGTGAAAATTTCCATCACGAGACACAAATCTATGGATAAATTAACAACCTTGCCAGTTAGCAGCTATTAGAAAACAAACAATATTGAAAAAAAAAAAAAAGGATAAAACAGCGGCCATTTAAACAGACATTTTTTTTATCAATAAACATCAAAGACAGAGTATAATACCCTTTTGCTTTCATCCATGTCAGCCTTGTTTCCCACCAATATTTTGTTAACATTATCAGAAGCATGCTGTTCAATATTGCGAATCCAATTCCTGATGTCTGAAAATGGCAACAAGCAATATACATAAGAAAACTGATGGACACCAGAAGGTGCACAGGTGAAAGACAAATGTTTAGTGAACTTGGTGCGATTCCCCACCTCATTCTCAGTGAAATCAGACTACTGTAAGTGAGAATGGTCTAGCCAGCAATACACAAATAATGAGCAAAAATAATCCAAAAAGTACTTGGATGAAGCAAAATTAGTTTACACTTGTAGTTTTCATAGCTATCAGAAAATTTATCTGAAAAAGAACATGGAAACTTACTGTTGAAAGATGACTCATCAGTAACATCATAGACCAGCAAAATGCCCATGGCTCCACGGTAGTAAGCTGTAAAAGTCACAAGGAATTATTTACCAGGGAACTAAATTAGATGAACTATAAAACAATTCTTCTAAAACAATTGTGGGAAGAAGCAATGAAGACAAGAATCTAATGAGACATTGCCATAAAACTACAAAATAATTATATAACAATTTCTAAAAACCTATTAATAGGCCCTTAAAAGTTAAAATGCATTAAATAATATATCAGCCAGTTCAGAAGACTTTATCGGGTTAACTAGATAAACTTCTTCACATAGAAGTGGCACTAGGTCCAGAGAACAGAGATGCTGTAAGCATAAGCGTAGAAAGAGAATATGAAGTGCCAACTAAAGCATCAGATAGGTTTCCTAGATACTGAAAGATTTAGGCAGTCTCCAAGGTGCAAATATGAAATCATGTGCCTCAAAAAAGGTGGCTAACAGATTTCTCTACTACCAATCAGGCCACCACAACTAACTAAGCTTGCAAGCACCTGTACTTGAGGAATCACAATAAAGCATCCTTCCCAAAAGTCAATTCCCATTTTCATGGCATAAGCTCGAATGGCTGGAGAACCCTAACCCCAGAGAGTCAAACAAGAAAGTCCTCATTTCTCCAACCAGGGAAAAACTGAGTAATTAGGTACATTAGATTGACTGTTCCCACTAGGAAACCATCAAGGAAAACAAAAATTTCAGTAACCATGCATCAGTTCAATTTTTGTATGAAAATATGCAACATTGGCAAAACTCAGAAAAGGATACTAGACTTCACCGAGATACCATCTCCCTTTGTCAGATTTAAATAACAGTACAAAAAGAAAGAAAGAAACTTACCAGTTGTAATTGTTCGGAATCGTTCCTGACCCGCTGTATCCCAAATTTGAAGCTTAATTCTTTTGCCATCAAGCTCAATGGTTCTTATCTTGAAATCAATTCTGCACAGGAAAAGTAATCTTGGGATGTCAGAGAAATTACAATAGGGAACACAGATAATGCAGTTTGAATTCACAGTCAGGAATTACAAACCCTATGGTGGTGATAAAACTAGTGGTGAAGGAACCATCAGAGAAGCGCAAAAGAAGGCAACTCTTGCCCACACCTGAGAAGTTAAACAGCAAGAACAATTAAAAACTTTAGCTCAATATCAATAGTAGACAAACTCAGCTTTCATGGTTATCCAAATTGGACGAAGCACATAAACTTTCAGATTCCAAAAAATATATCAAAAAATATAATGAGAACAACAAATCAATTAGCAAACAACATGCCAGAACTCAAAAGATTGGCACATACTCCAGCAGAAAGTTCAATAATATTAATTATGCACTGATTATGTGAAACAGTATATTTATATATAGTAAATCCCCAAGCCATATGAAAACAATGTGTTCTCAAATCTGGTAAACTAGCTGTGGACTCCCTGACATGTAATTAGACTTTAACTTAATGATTGAATTATTAATTTCAACAATTGAAAATTTCCTTCCAAACCAATAATTCTGAATCCAACAGTGGAAAAATGACACAAAAGCACATTAGAACACAAGAAACAAATTCATCCAACATGGTAATAAATTGTAAAGCTAGTATGCGGATAATGCAGACTCCAGCTTTGCCTTAAAAGACTGTTACCCTGTTATGGCCACACCAAATAAAGATCCTCGGGATAAATCTTGGGCCATCCTGCTTCCAACATTTTTAGCATAAGGTGGCTGTAAAGATCTAATAAATGTCCTTGGGCTTGCACACCAAGGACTTTTTTTCCACTGAACCAAACAATTGGACCTCCTAAATTTTTCTCTTAACTGTACATAAACGTGTAATTTTCTTAGGTTATCACTAATGATTAACCAACCAATTAATCCTTCTTCGAACCATTGATTTAGCTACTTTTGCTTTCCTAATTTTTCAGTTAATTGATCTTAAAAATAGTGGATCAATTATTTTTTAACCAAAAAAGGATACAAGTATACAGAGGTAAAGTCGGAAAATAAAATCCCTGCAGCAACATTATTTGTCATACACGACAAATAGCTCAGTAAAATAACCAAATCCAAAGTTTTCAGATATCAGCTATGTTGAAAATCAGAGTGTTTGCAACTTGAAAGACCCTCCAAGGCTCCAACTAACCCGATTCAATTTTTGCTAATAAGGCCATAGTTGCAAAAAGACAAGCATCAAGTTGAATGAAAGAGGACCAATCCTGTCAGATAACTAAATATGAATATAAATAGAAAACTTCTCATGATTACAACTTCAAGGTTTTTTAAAGATATAATGTCCATCTCAGAATCGTCAAGCCTCAATCTCATAAATGACAGAATTTTGAAGTTTGTTTATCCAAGATATTAGTTTCTCAAAATGAACAAACAGTTAGATGGATCCACGCAACATGAATAGTTGAATACATAGGCATTAGTTTATCAAAATGATCAAACAGTTACATGGATCCAAGCAACATGAATAGTTGAATACATAGGAAACTTAATGGAAGGAACATAACAATTGGTTCTAACCATATTAAAAAACCGAAATGATAATCAATCTGAACCTCAGTTTAACACTCGGACATGGCAGATCAACCAATAATAGAGCACAGAAAGTAACAAAAAAACCAATCAACTAATGCAGCACTTTCACATAGCACAAATTTGGAGCAAAAGTTTATTAAATCGCAAAATCTAAGACAGATAAAAAAATTGCTCACAATTTATAATGAAAGTATTTTGAGATATACATTTCTCTTAGTAAAACCAATAAAATAATATCTGCTATGAAATTTAACCACTGAGCAACTAATAGGCAAAATAAGAAACTGTATCAAATAGCCAACGTGCTCTGATCCTGATCCAGCAGATATTTGTAAGATACTGATGGCCATAAATTACTACAGCTAAAGAAAGAGAGAAGGAGGAGGAGAAAGAGGGGGGGGGGGGGGTGGGCAGATGGCAAATGCCAATATTGAGCTTGACTACCTAGCCTGTTCTTTTTCCTCTCCAGTGTATTTAGTACCAGACTTTATGGCAAAAGATTAATACAGTGCCAAGAATAAAAACCAATCTAGTATTCCACTTCATGTGGCAAATATGATAACACCACCACTCACGGCATAAGGCAACCCTGAGCTTGACTATCCCCAGCCTGTTCTTTTACATCTCTGGTGTATTTAGTACCAGACTTAATGGCAAATTCGATCCATCCAGTGCCAAGAATTAAAATCATTTAGTATTCCAATTTATGAAGCAAAGACTATGACACTACAGCTCATGTTTGGTGTACTATCCCTTGCTGCTTCTAGGCATTCCATATCCTATTACAAACCAAAGCATATGCTACACTACATTCAAAATCACAAAACTAACTCAAGTTCGAAAAATTCTGTTCCCTTTCAAGTCCAAGGATTTACTGCACATCAAATGACACATCATCATATATGAAAATAGCATTTCAAAAGCCTGAATCCAAAAAAAAAAAAAATTCAGATAATATGCATCCAGGGAGTCCCAATAGGACGTCAAAGGGTTCAAAACAATTTTCCAACCAAAAAACAATATTGCTTTCCCATTTATCAACAAAATAACAATTAAAGATTTCAAATTACATGTTTAAAAGTGGCTAGAAAAGATTCCAATACTCTATCAGAGTAGTGCTCTCTATCCAATCATACTCCCTCCAGTTCCCGCAACTAAAAATAAACGAGAAAAATAAAATTTCCAGATGACAACAAAACATAAGAAGCATAATATCATATCACACCAAAACGAGAGAGATTTTTTTTTTACGCATAGAACATTCTTGAGGCCTGATTCGGACGAAAATGGTAAAGATTTTCAGCTTTGTAATATACCAAAAGAAATCAAACTTCTCATTCTCATGATGCATCGAAATGCAATTGGGTCGACAGTTCAAATCCTTCCAGAAATCAGATACTTAACGACATTAACAAATCAAAAAATGCAAACCAAATGAAAAAAGCTAATAATGCACCAAAAAGGGCAACAAAAAAAAAAAAAAAAAAAAAACCTAACTTAACATTTAACCCGAACAAAAAAAAAAAAAAAAACAAAACAAAACAGGAGATCCGAGAAAATAAAAATCAATTGACTCACATACCGCTGTCACCAATCAAGAGAAGCTTTATGAGGTAATCGTAATCCGCTCGAGCCCTCGCCGGTGCAGCAGCCATTGAAAAGTCGACAAGTACCAGATCAAGAAATCGAGAGAGAGAGAGAGAGAGAGCCAAAGGGAGATAGAGAGATCTCCAACAGAGCTCAGAAGTGAAAGGCCATAGAGATTTCAGATGAGTGAAAGAGGGAGAGGCAGTTGTTTGTTTTGGCTTGTTTTTTTTTTTTTTTTTTTTTATCTAGCGATTTTACAGATCAGGAGACAGTCGCTTCCTTGATGAATTCTCCGCCTACAATACAAAAGCTCAGCTCCGACTCTGTTGGGCCGCTAAAATGCGCCTCTGTTGCCTTTTTCTTTTTGATGGTGCGCTGATCACTCACTCGCACACGTTAGCAAAGAGATTGTTTGTCTGTGTCAAAGGTCGAAATGAACTTAAATAGGATCATGTTCTTCATTTTGCTTAATAAATTGAATTGGTATTTAAAAACAATTATTTTCCATAATTTACTTTTACTCCCTCCGCTAACTTTTCATTCAATCTGGCACTTCTTAAAGTTAATTTTATTCCATTCAGTCTAAGACATTTTCACACTCTGAGAGGAATTAATTTCTTTTTTACTATTTTGCTCTTATTAATGGAGTGGGAATGATGTGTGGATCGCTGTATCAATCTTTATTTATCAGTGTTAAAGAATATTTAGATAAATTTACAATTAAAATTCGTACAATTAAGTAAAATAATCATTTTTTGATTGCGAGAGATGAACTAAATCGTATTAAATATGACTCTATTATATATATATGGAAATTACTCTATCCCTTTAAATAAGAGGTCAAATGTTTTACTATAGTAAATGAAAATAATTCATTCAAAATCCCTTGAATTAGACTTAGCCTGATGGATTGGGATGCCTGATTGGCACCATTTTATTTTATACTAAAGGTAGAAAAGTATATGTATTTTCCAACTGCCATACGACATTCTGTAATCGGAGGATCTTTTTTTTATTATTATTTTTTTGTGTGGAAAGCATAAGCAAATAAGCAATGGTTGGCGCATTATGAGGAAGGAATCGAAAGCAGAAGAAGGTGTGGAGTTGTGAGTTGGCATCCTAATCATCATCCGACGGACAAAAGGGTTTTCTATGGGGATAGGCTACAACTGTCATACATTGATTGGTATATGTAGAATAGTAGACTAGGGATTATTAACAAGGAAAAATCTGTTGTTCCAATCGATAGAATATATAAATACAACTTTACTGAATCAAAACCGACCAGCACATGACTGCTCGATTGCCAATCATTTTCTAAAATATGCATGTTAATTCCAACGTATCATTTCTACACAACTAATCATGGACCAAGTCAGATTATTATGATATGGATTTAAGAAATCTTGGTTCCTAACTCCTTTTGTTGGTGAAATTCACCTAATCAGCCTTCACGAATGATTTTTTAAATAGTTTTTAGTCAAAATGTTAAATATTATTTAAAAAGTTATTTTGTAAGATTAATTTTTAGAGATTACAATAACGTTTAACTCATGTAATGTTTAGATCTTAGCGTTTCATGAAAATATACTTAAACAGCTAACAACTAAATGCTTTTCAAATAATTAATAGTTAGCAAAATAGCTAATTTTATCGAACAGACCCTTAACCCATAACTATGTTAATTATCTAAATTTCAATTTATTTTTACTTAATCATGAAGTATGACTCAAATGGCAAAACAATATTTATATTCGGCAGATGATATCTATAAGGTCAAAGGTTCAATATGTGGAAAAAAATACTTATAATTACAAATTCTAAAATAAAAATAGTCTTATACCACTAAACCAAATACCTTATTCTTCATTCAGAAGTTTCGAGTTGAGAAGTACCCTTAAAATTTATAATATAATAAAAGTTGCGAAGAGTATGAACTGGTTTTTTAACGAGAAAGGAACTAGAAAAATCTTTGGATGCAAGTTGTGGTTGATTCTTATTAGAATAATTCATAGTAGAAGAAATTTTAGGTACCAAACAAATCAACAAATAAAGAACTGTTCAAACAGTGTTCTTAATTAATTATAAAGGCAACTATATATCATCCTTTTTCTAGGCTTTGCATTAATGACTATTCCGATATATATATATATATATATATATATATATATATATATATATATATATATATTTTGTATTCTGGAAGCTTGAAGAGTTCATTTTCAGGGTAATTATTATTAATTAATTGCTCTTTGACAATATCATAAGCTTAACAATATCAACAAAGAAATATATATAAAACTATTATTTCGATTGAATAGGAAAATTTTGCATTATATATATATATATATATATATGATTATTAACACAAATGCAAATGTTTAAGATAATGGTAATTAGCATTGCTGGTAAAACCTATTAACCAAAAACTAGATTAAAGTTCCTAACTTAGAGAGAAAGAAAGGAAGAAGAGTAAGTTATCAGAGAATCACTTTATTTTATAGGTCTCTTTTTGGTTCAGAGAACAATTTAGAATAAGAAGGTAATAGGATAGTTATTTATAGAATATTTATTCTTAACTTTGGTTGAATTTATATATATATATAACAACTATCTATGTATAATATATATATATATATATATATATATATATATATATATATATATATATATATATATAATATAATATGTAAATGTTATGGAGGCTGTGGTGATTAGAATATATTTAACTGGAATAAGAGTTATGAAACAAATAATACTAGTATATGGACCTACGCAGCAAAAATAACAAATAAATAAACAAAGAACTCTATCATTATGACATCTCATCTTTCATTCCAATATTTGAGATGTTAATTCAAAGAGAAAGAATCTTTAATGGAGACCACAGCTTCTAAATTGAAGTGGAAGAGCAACAATAGCACAAGCTAGATTCAATCATTGCGTGCTTAGCCAAAAAAAATATATATATCATAGAAGACAATCTAATTTTACAGTGTATTATAAAAGATGATTTCAATCTCTAATTTTCTTGCGTATTATAAAAAAAATAATTTCAGAAATAAGAAATATTATAATATGAATCTTTAATTTTTTAAAGTAGAGAGAACGATTAGCTCTTATTATTATTATTATTATTATTATTGTTAATTTTTGTGGGTTTTTAGCTTGAAAATTCGTGTTAACTCCAATATATAAACATCAAAATTGTGCATATGAAATATAGTTTATATCTTTTAAGAAACTCATATTATTAGAAATCTACCTCAACCTTAAATCTCATTTTATGTTTGTTAGCATTGAATTAATTTTTGATTTGAAATTCAATTTTTGTTAGTTAGGTTTTGAAATTTCAAATTTAAGTGATGTATTTTTTTTTTCTTCAATAAAACTCTTAACTTCAGTATGAATGATTTACATCTGACTGATTTTAAAATAAAAATAAAAAAAAAAAAAAAAAAAAAAAAAACACTCTTTGTCATAGGAACTTATTGCAAAACAAAAGCAAAATTTGAAGATATAGTCTTTACTACCCATCGTAGAATAGAGGTGGGACGAAGCTACCTTCATGAGAAGGGGTTGTGCCCCCTCTCGAAAGAAGAAAAAAAAAAAAAAGTTAGTGCTCATTCTCTGAATTTTGAAATTTGTTGCACTTAGACTTTAATTTGAACTTTGCGACAATTACACCTTAAAATGAAAGATTAAGAGTATATTCTAAAGATAACGGAGTATATGGTATGATGTTAGTTACAACATAAATTCTAAACATGCATAAATTATTCTAAATTCATAAAATCCCAGGATTATCAAATTGTTAAAATTTTTATTTTTTCAAAATTTATTTTCAACCATCCTTCTCACGTATAATAAATATATAAATGAATACACAATGCCACATGTTTCTATCACTATATATAAATATATATGAACTATAATAAAAGAAATCAACATACCAATTTTAAAACCATTGTCTGAATTCAAAGTGCTTTCTAGAGAGCAAAATTTTATAATAATCAATGATGTACTCAAGTGATAGATGACAGCTATTTAAAATAGATTTTTTCCCTCTTCAACGGTACTATTTCAAGTTTGGATTTAAGTTATAGTTAATTAACCCAAACTCACTTATGTGTCCCATGACAATATATTTTTTTTATTGCAAATCAACCCCTAATTTAATTGTTGGGTGTAAATATTCTCAAACTTTCATTTTAGGGTGTGTTTGTCACAAAGTTCAAATTAGAGTGTAAATACAACAAACCCCAAAGTTCAAGGTATAACCATCTATTAAGCCTCCATTTCATACTTGTCACCTTTCACATTTATAATTTCAAGGAAAAATAAATATTTTTTGAGAAAATTACTATTATATCCATATATAATTGGAAATACAACCAGTTCATCTCTCTATTTCAAGAAATCCATTTAGTAGTCCCCATCTTTCACTCCCGTATAGTTTAATCCTTCCTCCCAAATTACCCATTTTTGCCATTAGTTCAAAGCAAAAAGACCTAAATAACCGTTGTCCCTCCTTCCCTCCCTCTCTCTTGCTCTCTCAACTGTCGCAGACCGAAGCAAAGGGAAACCATGGGGTAGCCCTGAGAACCGAAACAACTTAACAAAATAACTTCGTTGTAGTAGTTAGGTTGAATCGGCAGGCAAAGCATTGACGGAAATCAGTGCTGAAGGGAGGAGTCCTTGGTTTGAAGTAGACAAAGGTATGTTTCCAACACCAACTGAACTATGCATAAAGTAGGTGAATTTCTTGCTTTTTTTTCATGATTTTGGCATGTTTATTTGTAATTTGTTCAGTAATTTATTGTAATTTTGAGAAATTTAATAATTTTCTTAAGGGACGTGAAATTTCAAATGTGATAAATATTATGGAACAGAGATAATACTATATTAGCATTAACTATATCTTGATATAAACAAAATTAACATATGAACCTTTAATTTAAAAAAAAAAAAAATTTCATTCATTCCAAAAAAATAGTTCATCTTTTTTTTTTTAGTTTGTTTCAAAATATAGTTTACTTTTCTTTTTGGATTATAGTTAATCCTTAAATTGTCTATTATACCCTTATTAAAGTTTATCTTATTTTCACTAACTCTCATTAATTCTTATTGTTATTCCAATATAATCATTTCTCATGTGTCATTTAAGATGGGCATAATAAGAAAGTTATATGAATAAAATTGTTTTTTAACTATAATAACTATTATTTCTGAATTTATGTGAAAATAAAAAGTGGACTATATTTTTGGGACGGAGAGAGTATTAACCTTTAATCTTCCAATAAAATTTTATTTAATAATATTTGATTAATTTCAAGAGCAATTTAATATGGATCATGGATATTAACATAAGGATACATTAGAAAAAAACGAATAAAAAATTATAATTTAACTAAAATAACTAAATTTTCTTAATTTGTGTATTAAGTCAAACTAGCACAAAATGTATGGTAGAGAGGGAGTATAGTTTTTTATTACTGGCTTTTATAAAACCTAGATCCCCATTCCATAGAAATGGGTAGAAAACTGGTTACAAATGCAAATACAAAGATTTCTACTTTTTTTTTTTTTCTATTTTTTTAACCCAAGAATATACCCATATATTATTTTTATATATACGGTGCTAATCTCATCTCAATATTCATGAGTTGCCTTCCCCCACAAACTAAGAATATTCCTATCTTAGTATAACTATGTCGTGCACAATTTTAATAATAAGAACAAAAAAAAAAATAATAATAATAATAATAAATAAAAAGTTTAAAAAGCATATAGGTCATCAAGGATATGCTTGAAGCATATGCTTGGAATGATCTTCTGATTCCTCTCCCCACAAAGCTTTTATTATTCCTTTAAAGTCCAGCAATCCCTCTTTCACTCGATCTCTTTGCAAAAGCAGAAGAAATCATCTATGGCCTCATAGATATTGTCCTACTGTATTTCCCACATGAAGTTACTGCGGTGTGATGGCCAAAAATAGTCAAAGCAGTGAAATCAACGGTGATGATCATGAGAGTGATGAAGATCATGTTCATGAAAATGAATCATGACCCTTGAAGTTGTATCAGTTGGGCAACTAAGGATCCTTTGGCAGTCACAGGTAGACTTGCTTAGTAGAATGAGATGTTCATGAAAGAGGGTTTATTATTTTCTTTTTTCCATTTTGTTCTTTTTTTTTTTCAGGTCTTTGAACACTCATGAGCTCTTTATGAATTAACACAGCTTGTTGTTGTTGTTGTTGTTCTTCTTCTTCTTGTAATGTGTGTATTTTAGTTGTTTGGCATTTAAGTTGAAATTGTTTTTTTTTTTTTTTTTTTTTTTTGAGTATTGTTGAAAAAAGAAAAAACAATGGATCATTTAAAAGGCTACCCACCCTATTAGATCCTTCACATAAAAATAAGGTTAAGAAGCAATTTTATCCATCACCATGTCGTAGGAGAAGTCAAAGAGACAAGGGCTAATGGCTCATCCAGTGGCCTACAAGAACACAACTCTACTAGTATATAGTTAAACTTTCAATATAATAACATAATCGTGACTAGCAAACTAAAAGCTTACAAAAGAAAAACATTTAAAAAAAAAAAAAAAAAACAAAAATGAATCATTCAAAACTTTATATAGATCATAGATGTGCCTCTCTCATGTTCTAGCCTAAGCCCAAGTTTTGAAGCCCATACAATTAGGGGGTTGATAATTCGTTAACTACGCCGAAATAGAATGATGAATAAGGTCTTTTTAGTCTATTCGAATATGTTTTTATCCTAAACCAAATAGTATATTAACTTATTTAAATTGAATTCAATTGATTTAATTCAATTTTTGGATTCGGATATTTCAAACCAATTAGCCATTTTAAACTTAAATTCGGTTAATCATATGTGGTAATCAAAAGAATAACAAGCTCTAACTAGATTATGAGCTTCAACTTTAGCTTGTCTCCTACATTTGACCTGTAAGCTAATAAATTTTTGCAATCATTGAGAATTAAACCAACCTCATAAAAGTCCCCAAAAAAAAAGAGTTCAAAGCATAAAGTATAAGTTGATAGTCCGTAAAAATGAATCATGGACAGATGAGATCACTCTGAAGCCATAATAAACATGCCCGAAGGCCTGACGCTTCAACAAGTAAAGGGTCTTTATATGTGTCAACAAAACTTGAAATAGATGGCAAAAAATCTCATTCTTCGTTTTCAAACACTATATCGAAGCCTGCCATTCTCAAGTTATCAAAAGTTGCACCATCTATGAAACCTTGCTAGCCTGCTACGGGTTTTATACCCCAAACCGGACATGCCCGAACAGCGGGACCAATGTTGTCACAGATCGCCATTCTTGAAGAAGCCGACGACTAGAGCAACAAACTTGAGCTGCGTCCAAAAAGTGGCGGATTTTATTGAAGTGCTTGGATTTACAACACTTGAAACTCTTGATAATAATAAATAATTACGTACCATTAATTATTAATGGTACACAATTATTTATTATTATCAAAATATGGTAAAACTATTTTTTCAACTATATAAAAAATATACATTTTCGTTAAATTAATGCAATTAGGGGAGGGAATGAACAACTTTTTTTTTTTTTCCAATTTACAACTTAATCGAGACTAAAAAAATCATAGTATATATATTTTAGTATTAAAATGATAGTTTGTGAAGTTATCCTTTCAACCCTAGGCTTAGAAAATGTTTTGTAATTAATTCTAATTGAAAAAACTTTTTAAAATACTCAACATTTTAAAATTGTTTTATTACAAATATATCCCTTATCCACTGTGCGAACTCATCATCTCTTAATGCTAGAATATTCTCGCTAAGATAGTTAATGTCATCGAACCGGTGCTTCCAACCAAAAAAGCAACGATCTAAGTCACGATAAAATATATACACCGTCGATCCGTAGACTTTAGTAGACTTTAGTAAATGCATCGAACGGTCCTTGAACTCCACGTCATCAATCTACTTTAAGCGTCGCTCAATGCAATACGGTCTCGATAGCAGAACAGTCTAGACCATCGATCGACAAACATATACGAGCCAATCTGACGGTCTAAGATCTCCAAGTCACCGATCCGCTGGAAATCCCATTGACTAATGGCAATCTGCCTCCGCTTTCTATATAAACAACAACCCCACAGGAGTCTCTTCAAAAATATCATTTATCGCTTTCCTTTCTCTCTCTAACAAATCAGGAAAGACGCGAACCCTAGCTTTCTCTATCCAAAAAATGGCACCAAAGGCGGAGAAAAAACCGGCAGAGAAAAAGCCAGCAGAAGAGAAGAAGACAGTAGCGGAGAAAGCTCCGGCTGAGAAGAAGCCTAAAGCTGGGAAGAAGTTGCCGAAGGAAGGTGCCGCGGCTGCCGGAGATAAGAAGAAGAAGAGAATTAAGAAGAGTACAGAGACTTACAAGATCTATATTTTCAAGGTCTTGAAGCAAGTACATCCTGACATCGGGATCTCAAGCAAAGCCATGGGAATCATGAATTCCTTCATCAATGATATCTTCGAGAAGCTTGCACAAGAAGCTTCAAGACTTGCGAGGTATAACAAGAAACCAACAATTACTTCAAGGGAGATCCAGACGGCTGTGAGATTGGTGTTGCCTGGAGAATTGGCTAAGCATGCAGTGTCGGAGGGTACTAAGGCGGTGACTAAGTTTACCAGCTCTTGAAGCGGTGGCGATGACAAGGAGGCGATGGTCGGTAATGAATTACGGTTTTCTTGTGTGTATCTGTGTATGTTAGGGTTTAGGTAGTATATGGAATTATTTTTATGATTTCTAGTGTAGTTTGAAATTTGAGTTTTTTTGTTATGTAATTGAAGTTTGGATTTGCTCGATCCCAAAGTTTCTATTGAAAAAATTAGATACAAAAAAGTTGTTCCTCAAGTGTTGCTAGTCTATTTGAGTTGTAAATGTTCAATTGCAAATATGTTGCTGTTAGTATTGGTTCTGTTTAACCAGTATTTAACCGGAAGATGGTGCAGGTTGGTGTTCTTTCGAATTGGTTCGCAGTTTGTACTAGGTGAAATTCATTGTTTTGGTTGTTTTAGTTGGTCACAAGTCGTATTCTTTGCTCTGATTTTTGGCTAAACCATTTCAAATACCACAAAATTAACGAGTTGTTACAATTGCATCAATCCTCGAAGTTATTTCAGTTTTAAACTTACGTTATAATTGCATCGAAATTGGTCAAAATTGAGATTAAAAAATAATAAATATGGGTCTCACAATAGTTAGCTAACCCAACATAAGTTCGCTGAACTGAAACACACTGCTTCGTTTTCACTTCACACAAATCGGTCGTTTCGCCTTCCCTTGCAAATCGATCGAACTTGTTCTCTCTCTACCTTGCGTTTCTCCTCCTCCAATATTGGCTTTGTCTCCGCTATTGCAACGATCGGATGATTTTGCTTCTTGGACTGATGCACAAAGATCTAACACATAGTTTCGAATGAGATTGAGCTTGGGTTCGCGACATCGCAATGGGAAGGATTTTTGGGAACAAGGGACTGAAAATAACTACAATTCTTTGCTTTTTTTCTTTTTCTTGTCTTCTAATTTTCTTTCTCACTTTCGATTCAAGCAGTAAAGGACATTTCTCACAATTTAGTCCCAATAAAACTTTAGCTTCTGCACACTTTCCATTTTCGACTTTGACTATTCTCTCCCCATCTCTCTACCTCTGCGAAGCAAAAGCATTTTTTTGGGTCTGTGTTCGTATGTTTTCCATCTAGGTATTTGCTTGTTTTTGATTGAATTGGGTGTAGATTTTACTGTAACAGCCGTTTGGAATACAAATGAATGTTCGTACGTTTATTATGCTATAATTTAAAAATTGAATTCCACTAAATTATATTTAGAATAAATTTTTAAATAAAAATTCATTTTATTTGTATTTTTGTAACGCTCTTGACATAATAATTTAATAAAAATAAATCACAAATATCAATTATATTTATTATGTACAATATAATAACTTTTCATTTTTTTATTAAATATAAATAATAAATTTCATATAAATAAGTACACTAATATTTCAAGTTAATTAATTAATTCTATAAGCAGTAACATTCATCATGATAATTATTTTTAATTGATGTGAAAAATTTTGTTGATTTAAATAATTAATTTGGAAACTAAAAAAATATTAAGAATGTTAATATTGTATTTAATTGCACTTAAAAACAATTGTTGATACTCGATTTTTATAATTTTATAGTAATAATAAGTAACGTTATTACTGGACTTTAAAAAGAAAAAAAAATGTCACTAGTTTGAAATTTTCCAAACAAAGAAATAAAAAGGAAATAAAATAAACATATAAACTAATATCATTAGATTAAAAAAAAAAAAAACGTTGTTATAGTTTGAATTGTTCGAAGAAAACAAACAAAAAGGAAAAAAAAAAAAAAATACTTGAGTTTATAGTTGATGGTAATTTTGTCGATAAATATTTTAATAGTAAATTTTGTGGAATTCATTTACAAATTTCATCAATTTTAGCAGAATTTGAGTTAGTTATGTGCAATTCCAAGTAATTCAATTCGTAGAATTCAAACTTGTATTTTTTTTCATTTCAAACATAATATTTTAGATTTGCAAATGAATTCCATAAAATTTTGTAGAATTCATTTGTTCCAAACGGACTCTAAGTTTTATCTAGCTATTTAGCTTTTTGTTGATTAAGTCTTTGATTTTTTATTTTTACTGGATCATTCTTTTTGACAAATGGGTTTTAATTCTTTTGATTTCTTCTGGTATGATCTTAAATTTCGGCTTCTTTCTTTGTTTTTTATTTTTCTTTTCGGCAACAATTCATTAATTATTTTCTATCTCAATTCCCTTTTGATTTATTTATTTGTTCTAATGTTTGTTCTTTGAGCCTATTTTCATTTCTAAACCACTGGGTATGAGTATCTGCCGCTCAAGATGAGATCTTTAACTAAAGAGAGAGGTAACGGAGAAAGGCTAAATCGTTCAATTTTAAGGATGATAATGGATAGAGTTCCGGTCGGATAATGCAATACCCATTACCGAAACCCAATTTTATTCTCAATTTTCGAACTATATCTAATACCTTATCAGATAGATAATGTTATTTTCATCCCCAAATCCAATAGGTTCGGGTATACCACCGATTACATGACCCATGAATACCCATTTATTTATTGACTCATATTTTTTTAAAAAAAAATTATATTCAATTAAAAAAATTAAAATATTTATCTAAATGATTTATATAATATATGAAAATAATAATACATAAATAAATACTCGAACAGTAGTAAATTAAAATTTTAATTCCGAATATCATAATACTTTACTCAAATGTCATGGACTTTCCAAGTATAATTATACTAAAAGTTAATTTATAGAATAACTAAAAAATTCATATAACAAAATCAATAAGCGTGAAATATTATTCTATGAACTCAAAATCATTATTATCATTATAATTTTTCTCCATTATTTGAAATTGAAGTTTAAATCAAATATTAGAAATTAAATTTTAAATTTTAAAATCTAAAATTTTAAAAATTTGACTAATTTAAATTAAAATATGAAAACTATAATGAAATTATTTTGCATTGCACTACATTAAATTAAAAATAAAATTATAATTTATATAGATGATTTACTACAAGTAACCCAATTTATTAAAAATTTCATACTATAATTTTAAAAAATAATGAAATTTTCAATTGAATATGAGGTGCTGGATTGGGTTTGGGTTTATAATAGCAATACCCATATTCTACTCAAACCCAGTCAAAATCCTAAAATTCGAGTTTGACTGGATTCGAGTTGCGTACATACTCTTCGGGTTGGGTTGATTTTGCCATTCCTATTCAATCCCTAAACAGCCCGCACTTCTTAGCCAACCTGAGTTGGGTTAATTCACTATAGTGAGAGCTATCATGATATGGAAACGTACGAGATAATATAATTTTTAAAAAAAGTAGAACATTTTGATGCTTAAAACACGCTACACTGAATAAGTAATATATTAATATTTCATATAAATAAACAATCATTATAACAAATCATCAACATAAAAAAATACTTAATTTCTTATTTCAACGAGACAAAAATAAATTAAAATTTTATTTTTTATTGGTAATACGTAAAAACTTCGTTTGATTAACTGGTGTATCGAGTAGTCTCATATAACAGAAGCCAGGTTATACGATAAAATATCCACACGCTTATGACACACTATACTAAATATGTAATATATTAATATTTCAAATAAATAAACAATCATTTATAATGAATTATAAACATAAATAAAAAAAACTTAATTTCTTATTTGAATGACAAAAAACAAATTAAAAAAAACACTTCATTTTTTATTGATAATAAAAAAAAATCTTGGTTGATTAGTTTAGTGTATGGAGTAGTCTCATATACAGTAATTTATAAAAAAAGTAGGACATCCACACGTTCTGGACACACTGTACTAAATAAGTAATATATTAATATTTCAAATAAATAAACAATCGTTTATAATAAATCATAAATATCAAATAAAAAAATATTTAATTTTTTATTTCAATATATTTAATTAAACTTTTATAAATAATGTATATTATTAATACTATTCAAAAATACATTAATAGTGTGTATGTATTTTTTTATGTAGATCATACCATGTATAGTTTTTGTTATTGCATATTTTAAAAAACGTTTCACAAGATACTTAAGACGGCATATCTTAATATTGTAACTTTTCAACATATATTAACATTGAAACTTTTCAGCATAGCTGAATGACATATAATTTATTATTTTATTATTTTTAAATAATGTTATAAAAAATTATTTATTTTTTAATAATGCGAATTATTTATTTTTTAATAATGCTTCAGGCATATCTGTCACTGGTATATATAACCTATAAATCCCTATAAAATAGGGGAAAAAATCCTAGTACAAACAGGTATAGGATTCCAATACGCGTAATGACCTCAGTCTACTAACCGGATTAGAGATGGCAGGATGCCTCGAAAACGCGGGGATCGAACCGGGTCGACCTAAACGGAACGGCTTTTTACCCATTGGATTATGGGCGGGGACGGGGCAAAATTTGCAAGTATCGGGGCAGGATAGGGTGAGCATGACCCACCCACGATCCATCCCATTGCCCTTCTTAAACCAGATGCCCTGGCATGGCCCAAAATGAAGTTCATTTTGTTAAGTTCATTTTGAAGTAACCTTTCCCCTAGGCTGCTGAGACCGGAAGAAAGAAAATGGCGAAAAGAATTGGCTGGCAGCTCTTTGTTGGCAGTTCTCTCCCTGTCTCTCTATATAATATATGGATTCTACTAAGCTGGGTTTGATTCTTGATATTTTTTTTTTTCAGGATTATCGGCGTACGCTACAAATCAGAAATTGGAGAAGTGGTTTTCGCCATTTGGAGTTGTTAGAGAAGGTAATTTCTGAGTTAATTGAAATGAATATTTATAATCTGATATCTTAATTGAAACTTTAACGAAAAGGTGGCATTTCTTTGGTTTTTTGATTCTAGCTCGGCTTGTTATAGACCCAAGAACTCGAAAGCCTAAAGGATTCGGTTTTGTGACGTTTGATTCTGAAAGCGAAGCACTGAAAGCGATGAAGACCATGAACGGCAGGGTAATTATCAGTTTCACGCTCTTATCTTTTGAAACTCATTTAATTTGTTCATTGTGAAATCCATGTGGAAATTGCTATTTGTAATGCTAATTCTTAAGTTGTGACTGTTTTATTGAGTCTTAATCATGATTTCTTTAGGCTAAATTGAGTGAAATGGATGTCTTGATTGAACATACTACCAGAATTGAGTTGAATATTGTTTATATATACATATATATATATCAAAGAGGAACCCAGATAATTGAGCATTGCTTTCAAAATGATGTAATTGTTTCTATTACTATGTCTAAAGACATTGAGTAAAGTCTTTCAATTCGTATCATATATAGGTTGGATTTGGGCGCAAAGATTCATTTTTGTCCAGATACTATAGCTTAGTTTTGTAGAGATTATGGTCCTAAAATTAGTCTCTTACTTTGGTCAACTACGGTGTTATGAGGAAGAATTAGGTTACCAAGCTCTATCCTCTTTTACTTATACACAGGTGCCCAAGAACTTATTGAGCAAATTAATAAAACATCATGACATAATGGTGCTGTTTATGAACTTATGAGCAAATTACAATAGTGCTATTTATTGATAAACATTGGTGATGATTTGGTGTTGGTATGTATCTTGTCTTCCTATTATCATGTAATCCATAATGGCAGTTTATATCCCAATACTACAACATTTGAGGTTTAGTTTTCTGTTTTTCCATTGTGTGAGCAGTGATTGACATTTGCATTCCTCCATTCTTTTTATATGCGTCTATGTGTGTCCCAGATTGAAGCAGTCTTTTTAATGGTTTTGAAACTCAGTCAAGAATTTTTTTGTGATATTCCCCTCAGATTTCTTGCTCAAAACTTTTCTATAGTTGCATTCCCCAAAACTTTAAGACTGTTTTATCATATAAATGAAATTATATGATACGAGTATTCTGTATTTTAAATATTTCCAATGGCCAGGGGATGCTTAGATCTCATCTCCTATTATCTATTAATCCAGAACGGCAGTTAACTTTCAGCTGCAACTTTTGTGGATTAGTTTTATTTTAGCCATTGTTTTATTTGTGTTGGACATTTGCTCAGCGTGAGTCCACTATTTTGCAATATAAAGTTCCGCAAGTTTGGTTTCATTTTTCATATTTGTATTTAATGCTTCTTGATTCTTCATCTGACCGATTTTATGGTGTTGAACCAGGGTAAAGTGTTTTTTTTTTTTTTTTTTTGTAGCATTTCTCATGTTATCTCAGTCCTACTCTTGATTGCTGCTCAAATCGTTTTATCCCAGTATATGGTAAATCGACTTATGAGTGGCACATATTATTCCTCCTACTTGTGCTTATGTCTTTAAATCATGCATGTGATAATTGGGTGTTTTATTCCTCAACTTTCTACCTCAAATTTTTCAAAAGTTGCATTTCCAAAAACTACAAATGAGAGAAGTTTGGGCCTCTCTCTCTCTCTTTCTCTCTTAAATGTCCCGTATATGTGTTCAACAAAAATGGAAGGATTTTCTTATGCAAAAGAAAATATGCATTCCTGGATTTTACTCTAACTCGGTTCCCTTATGCTACCTAAGAGAAATTGAAATATGTGTAGTACATATGATGTCAAAATACATCTAGACTGCCATACTTTGTGAATTATGATTATTGATTGTTAATGTGACACATGCCACTAATCTTTCCTCATTTTGTCTATGCATCCGCATGGAGGGGGTGGGTGTTATGCAAACAGATAGTTGATGGAAGGCTGATTTGCGTGGAAGTTGCAAAAAGTTCAAAACCAGGAGATGATTCTAGCTCTTGAATTACTTATATGACAATTTGTATTTCAAATCAAATGACAAATCACCGACTACTTTTTGAACTTGGGTTTACATGCTTGTTTCTATACTGCCATTGTAGTTGATAAATTTATATCTTAAGCTCTAAGCGTGATGGTTCAGAAGTCACATGTCCATCATTGATCTAAGGAATTTTATTATCCTTTAGCCTTTGCGTGTTCGGACCGACGAGTAACTACGAAAAGCTTGTTGCCTCTTTATAATCCTAGCCTATTTTTTCAGTTTCAGAGCAGGAATTTGATTTAATGTATTAATTGAGTCCATATCTTATTTATTATGATAGATACGCATTTTTATTATCAAGATAAACATGGGATGGCTTGTTTTGCACAAAGCCAGAAACCCAAGAAGGGAAAACATATATCTTTGGAGTTTGTCATTAGTGATCGATTAAAATCATTAGTAATTAAACTTGATTAAGCAAATGTATATTATTCTAAACCTTCATTCAACATAGTACATGGATAACATGATTTAACACCTTCATTTCCATATTCAAAAACAGTTGGGAGAGAAGGTTTATATGAAAATCAACAAAAGCTTCAGACATGATACAGGGAGCTCCTTTGTTGTCAACTCTTGTGCGCATAATATACACGAATATTTCTATCATCCAGCAACTGGACAGAAACGAGCAAACACAACAATTAATTCTACAAAAATATTATAAATTCGTATTTTCATGTTATTTTGTAAATTCAATTTCATGAAGTTTAACAATTTACAACTGAGTTTTATAAGTAAAATTCATGCATATCAAAACGGACAGAGATAAACAAGATCCTGCAATCAAGTGACATACCTGACCATTCATTTCCTTCAAAGCTATAGAGGCTGCAGATTCACAACTGAACTGCACGAACCCATACCCTTTTGATTTCCCACTCACGTGATCGCATATAATCTTAACTAAAAATCAAACATAAAATTTACATCAGTTAGCCTTATCAAAAGAAATTTCTAAAGAAAAGAAAATCAAAAGCACTGAACTTGAATTTGCTCTGTGAATTACCTTCAATTATTTCTCCATGTTTCTCGAAAGCATTTTTTAATACGGTTTCATTGGTATCATAAGAAAGCCCTGCAATTAAAGATAAAAAATTTCTACTCATAAACCAAAATATTAAACAAAACTAAATTACTCAAGCAGGGAGAAACGAAATTGAGCAACTGTGACCTCCGACAAATAATTTGTTGCAGGAATGGCGAACCCATAACCATCTCGCTAAGGGAACTGTGCTGGAAATACTAACGGCAGCACGATTCCAGCACAACATCGGATCTTGTCTGGTCTTATGCTGATGCTGATAATTAGCAGAAATGCGGAAACCGGTTGACAGGTTTAAAGGCTTAGGAGAATGAAAACGCTGTCGTTTTATGCAGGCCAAACGGCAGACCTTGCTGGCTTTTAGGATCTAAACTTAGGTTTTAGATAAATAACTTATTTCTTTATTCTTCTTCTTTTTTTTTTTTTTTTTCTTGTTTAGCTAAAACATTAGAATAATACCAAATAAAAACTGAAAACCCTTCCGTCAAACATCAGACATTTATGCATATATTCATTCGAAATCATTAAAACATTTGTTAAATGAATTCAATTTGTAAAGGAATTGTTATATTTGATTTAACTATGTAATTTATTTCAACTATCTATCATTATTGATATCTACTTAGAATTCCTTTCAAAAAAGAGATATCTACTTAGAATTTATACCCAAAAGTATAGTAATAAAATTCTAAATAATTTCCATTTGTCCCAGATATAAAGTAAAAATTTCTTAATAAATTCCATAAGTTTTATTAAAATTCAATTATGCCAAATTAATCACTTCCAGTTTCCTTTTTTTTTTTCAATTTGCTTAATACTAATGCGAAAATAACACCCAATAAGTTTTGCTGGTAATCAATCGAACGAAGAACTAAGATCACCTAGTTTTTGCATTCAAATTACAATGCAAATAGAATTGTTAGTCTTCTCATATCTTTTTATAGCAAATGAGATGTCTCTGTTTGAGTTTTCCTAATTACAAAACTGTTTACTAATTTGATAAATTATTTAATAAAAAAAAAAGGCTATTTACCCATGTTGCGTTATGGATATTTTTCTTTCAATCCATTTTGACTTTCCATCAATGAAGAAAAAAAAAAAAGATAAATCTTTGAATCAAGTTACTTAAAAAGAAATATCTTTCAGACAAAAAGGTTCGAGTCCAAGTACTTGTAAATTTTAACTCAACCCACTTCCAGAACAGCTGTCTTGGCCGAAATTCACAACCACAAAGCACAAGACGCCAACCATACAAACCTTTACGCACCCAAAACCTTATTCCTTCCAAAAGATTAGCTTCATAGCTTCAGCACGCTTGCTAATTAACTCACAAATAACCAAAAAATTTTCGAAATTTTGGACCCAGAAGCTTCAGATCCTAACAAAGTCCAATAAAGGCTAACATACAGCATTAAGTATCAGGAATTTGATTACCACACGAAAAAAGTAAAAGGTTCCATCCCCAAAAGGAATATAAACATGGAGGCAATTCTGAAAGAACAGCATTGCTTTTGAAAAGGGGAAAAGTGTAAAAAGGTTCTCTCCTCACTGTCATTCCAATTTTGCATAAGCAAATTAAAAAAATTCCTAATTGCGCATCATAAAACCTACACTCATAATAAAAACAGAAAATGCACAATAAATGAAAAACAGAAACCAGTAGTTTCATCCATTAATCTCATATGTCAATCCTAACATAGTATCACAAAGATCAAGGGACTACACAATTTTATCAAAATCCATCAACTTCGTCCTACAAATTAACAAAATATGGCAAAACTACATACAACAAGAGCATAAGAGAATAATAACTGGAATGGCCTAAGCTTTCTTTGGAGACTTTGTTCCCTTGGATGGAGACTTGGGTTCCTTAGTTGCTGCCTTCTCTGACTTCTTGGGCAATAGAACAGGGTTAATATTGGGAAGAACACCTCCATGAGCAATTGTCACTCCTGCAAGCAACTTTCCAAGCTCTTCATCATTCCTAACGGCAAGCAATACATGCCTTGGTATTATTCTATTCTTCTTATTATCTCTGGCAGCATTACCGGCCAACTCAAGTACCTACACACCCAAAACAGAAAATAATTAGGGTTTCATTTAACTAGCTAGGAATGCACAATCACATTAGGCTCAACCCTAATTTGAGTTCACAGATGCCAAAATTATTTTGCTAAATTTTCAATAACATAGCTTTGCCACCATTTTCTCAACAACCAACCACACATTGAGAGCCAAATTATCAAAACCCCCAAATTTAACACAGCTGAACATTTCTAGCCAAACCCAACAACTATAGATAAGAAACATAGCCAAAAACATAAAATCAGGATGATTAAGAGAGTGAGAGAGAAAGCTTACTTCAGCAGCTAGGTACTCGAGCACAGCAGCCAAGTAAACAGGAGCTCCGGATCCGACCCGCTGCGCATACCTTCCCTTCTTCAGGTAACGACCGATCCTCCCAACGGGAAACTGAAGGCCAGCCTTAACGGACCTAGAAGTAGGCTTCTTCTTCGGGCCTCCACCCTTCCTACCACCGGCACCCTTTTTGACTTTAGCTCCGGCGTCCATGTCCGCAGAAAGTCCGACCCGTTTAAGAGAGAGAGAGAGAAAAATATGATGTTTATCGTACAGCAAGGTAACGTGCCGTTGTATCACCGTTTTATAGCCTGGTGTCGGGACGTGAGCGTGTGAGAAGTGGGACTGTGGGAGGAGGAAGACCGTTGGATTGGGGTCTTACTAAGGGTTCTGGATAGTTTAGATGGCAATCCGCGTGATTTGAAATGGACCAATAGGAAGCGAGAGAGTTTGGCTGTTCTAATTTTCTATTTAGAAAATTTTTAGCGCCAGTTTAAAATGTTTTTGCTTTCCCGCTACAATTTTCAAATAGCTTGCAGACTTTTGGGTTGATTTGTTTGCATTTTAATTCAGATACTTTCTTCCCTATATTCTTTAGGCTATATTTGGATGGAGAGGAAAAAAAGAAAAATGATGAAAATTTTTTTTTCTTTATTATTTTCCTTTTTCTTATTTGAATAGCAAAGGTTACAAATATATGATGAAAAATATATAATTACTATCATTTTACAATTTTAAACATATCCTTACATGATAATTAATTTAAAATATTATTTTAAGATAAAAATTAAAAATATAAATGCAAAAGTGATAAAATATTAATATTTATTGCCATGTCAATAATTAATGATTACTTATTTCATTTTGATAATTTTTGAGAATGATAATTTGCTCTATAAATAAAAGTCATTATTCGATCCAACAAATGTATTTTGAAGAGCTTGTAGTATAGACGTCTTTATTTGAAATATGCTCGATGGAATCAAAGCGTGTACCTGTGAATTTTGAGTTACTAATACTTATGTTCGTTTAGATTTTTACTATATATTAGTTCTTTTTAAAATGTGCAATGCTCGTTGACTATACTTGTTATGTGCTCATTTTTATACTCGTTTAGCTTTTTTATTTATATAATTAAACTATAAATTATTTATTTAGATTGCAATAAATATAGTGATTTTTATATATACAGAGTAAAATATTCTTTTTAATTATATATCTTATACTGTAATATCTCATTGAAAAAAAATTTGATATATTTGTTTCTCTCTTTAAAATAGCAATTCAAATATGAAATATGTCATTTATATTTTATTCAACATATTGATTCTTATAGTTTTCATTATACGCTAGTTGTTTTTATTTTTCGTTTAAGTACCAAATTGATTTCTAAAAATTATTATATAACTTTTATTTTACGTTTTATAATTAATTTATGTATTTTTGTTAATAAATTTCATTATAATATCTTTTAATAAATAAATATACTTTAACAATATAATAAGAAATTAATCTAAGAATCAAATTAAATGTTTATAAATAATAATAAATTTTATTTTCATTTTTTTAGCCTATCAAAATCACGAAATCATTTAAAAAATTTATTATTAAAATCATATTCCTTAATAGAAAGAATAAAATTTGAATTAAATAAGATATTAATATAATTAATCAAATTTGAAATGTTTAATAATAATAATTTTTATCTTATTTTTTGGTCAACCAAATTAGAGTGCAATTTGTAATTAAAGAAATTTAACCATGCCCTTTTTAAATCAAAATCTGAATTATCTAAATATATATATTTAAAATTCAAAAAAAAAATCAAATGCCTTGTATTTACACGTATTCATTTAAAATAATAATGTTGAAGATAAATTACAATAAAAATAAATAAGAATAAAATAATAAATAATAGTAATAAATTATTAAAATTATTAAATTATTATTAATAATTTATATAATATATAATGAAATAAAACATAATTATACATAATAAGATAATAATAGCTAAATTTTGAATTTTCAAATACTTAATCATCTATATGTATTTATCTATTAACAAAAGTTAAAAAAACATCCAAACCAATTATAGAGATAATATATATATATATATATATTTATATTAAAATTTTTTAATTGGCTATGACTAGGGTTATTTTAGAGTATCTTAACTTTTACAAGAACAACATAGTAAATCTCATTATTTCCTCTCCTCTCATTCCCATTTTATATATAGTATGGATAAATAGATATATTATAGATTATAAATTTATTTTATTATCTATTAAGTTAAATAGAGCAAAATAATGTATATAATAAATATTGAAAATATGTAATATGTATTTAGCTCTAACATTTAATTTAAATCCTCAATTGAATAAATTAAAAACATATGTAGTAAATAAAAGAATATTTAATTTTCATGTATAGCCTTATTATGTAACATTAAGATAATTATAAATAAAATATATTTATTAATTTATAGTTAATGTTAATTATCTATTAAGCATAATATTTAAAATAAAATTTAATTGGTCATTAATAAGGTTAATTTAGAACATTTAAAATTTTACTAAGGGCATTATAGGTAATCTCATTATTCCCTTTCATTTCTAATTTTATATATAGTATAGATAGATATATATATTTGTAATAAACACTTGTTTAAATATCCGTACTAAATTCGCTTTGAATTTTATTATTAACCTATTTAAAGTATCCTTTAAATTGATAGAGTATCCAAAATTTTAAAATTTTGGAAACTAAATTTATTTAAAATATATTTTTTAGTAATAGTTCGATAGGGTACTTGGGACTCCACGGCTAAACTTGTCTACTATAAAGGGTAACAATACGGTTACCCAAATATATGTATCCATTGTTATGGATGATAATTCATTATTTACACTTATCTGAAACGCATTTGTAACTATTTATATATTCATTAAACGGATCAGAACAAAGTGAGTATTCTAAAATACCCATTTTGCTTCCATGTGCTATATTGAAAAAAGAATGAATGGCAATACTAAAACATAATATACAAGAGTATTTTTGTAATTTAATAATGTATAGTGTTATCTTTTCCTTATATACTTTATTTTTTTGTCTAATTTGGGCAGATTACATATTATGGACTTCGGAGCATTTCAATACAAACTTTATTTCTTTAGTTATTTTCTTCCATATTTCTAACAAGGGAAAATAACTCTATCTTATTATTTTTTTTCAACTATTTTATTGTCTCACATTAAAAGAATTCATTATTTATTATTGAATTCGACTCAAAAAAACGTATTTTGTTGGGTGATTCAAAAGCAAAAGCATCCTTTGCATTGATGGAAATATTTTAATAAATTAAATATGATGGTGTTTTCTTTGGAGCATACGAAATTTCACTGTATAAACAAAAATGGAAATCATTTTACTGTGAGTTGAGGCAACTGCAATATTTTTAAATTGGGTATAATCTGATTTGATATGAGTTTTTTGAACTCCATAGCTGCGATTTTATATTGGCTGTGTTGGTTAATATTGGTATTTGGTTGCTTTTGGCAGATCAAACCTGTTACCGTTGTGAACTTTGCTTGCTAGCTCTCATTCATCATTGCTGTTCTCAAGAAATGATTTCGGATGGTGGCTATAACTATAGAATTATTGCACGTATTGTTTTGGCTTTATAATTTTTTGGGATATTGGTTAATAGTTTTAGTTTTTTACTATATTTAGTTTTGATAAGCATAGATATTTTAACTATATTTTTTTACTTAAATTATCCGAATTAGGTTGGGTGTTTATTGGCTCGGGTTAGTATTTAATAAAATAAATTTTACTTGAACATTATAAGTTAATAAAATTTAACTCTTTGCTGATAAAAAAAATATACCTCATCTTTAGTAATTTATAGATACATGTGTCACATGCACTCATCTAACCTTGATCTCTTCTTTTCACCAGACTGCTTGTTTCAAGATGGTGCATTATTTATCATTCTTTTTTAAGTATATACTTTTAAATTTCAATACTTCTCATTAAGCTTGTTGCCACTAGAAGTAGAACCTTGTATTTATTTTAGAATATCTCCTAATTATTTTAAAGCAACTAGAAAGAGATTCTCTAAAAAAAAAAAAAATTTCCGAACACCTTTTATAACTCACTATTGTTATAAAAACCAAAAGTAAAAATGGAAAAAAGAAAAAAAAAAAAGCAAATAAATAGAATAATAAGAGAAAGGTGAGCTTGGATTGGAACAGAGAGATTGTTTTTTTTTTTTTTTTTGAAAAGAAGAACAGAGAGATTGTTGATCGATGAGTTATAAATATAAAGAATTGTTGAGAAAGCTAAATGCATCAAATGAAAGACAGAAATAAAGAGAGAGACACAGAATAGAAGGTTTCAATTAAGAAAATAAAATGAAGTGAAATGATAAAAAAAGATATGAAAAATTGATTTTTCATAGAATTATTAGGTCGTATTTTTATGTTTCACACTCTTAAGGGTGTAGTTTTACGTAATGGCTTCATATTTTTTTATGCATGTGAAATCAACAACTTAACTTTAGGAGCATAATAAGTTATGGTTAAAAATTAAAATGCCTTAAAGATTTTTTTTTTTTTTTTTTAATTTAGATGTGAATTTTTGCTTTTAGCCTATTTTTAATATAAAATTGCACTCGTACTATTAACTAATATTTCAACTTATTTTCATTGTAAACACTAAATAAATTAAAATTAAATGTAAACTTTTTGTTACATTTCAAAATCAAATATAAAATGCAATCATCACTTTTTCTCTCAATGCATTTTCTATTATTTGAAAATTTAAATAATAGAAAAATGAACAAATTAATGATCAAATTATAACGATGATATCTACGTCCACAAGAAGATGTTTCCGTTATGTAGAAAAATAATTTACGATGTATTAGGATAATAAAAAAAGCTAGATTTAAAAAGGAGAAAAGAAAAGAAATGAACAAGTCTTGTATATTTATCACTAACTTTTTTTTTTTTTTTTGAGAAGGATTTTTTTTTTAATCTTTTGATTCCACCATTGGTTGAAATATCATTATTGTCTAACCATACTTGCTAATTTTATGAAAATTTAGTATTAATCTATACTAATTTTTCATTCTTTATTACCAATTCTGTGGTCTAAAAACTGAGAAGCGTTTAGAGGCTCAGCCCATCGTTAAATGGAGACCCTAGCCTATGTCTTGGGAGGGTACGGTCCATCCCAAATTAGAAACCCAAGATGGGCCCAAGCTAATAAACTAACAGGTAGGTCACTGCTGATTAGTACTTGGGTACGGAGTTAGTTTCAAATCTCAGTCGTCGACCGACCAGGAAAGCAATGGAGCTGCGGGGGTTAAAATTGACATTTAGATATTAGCCACGCGTCTCATTTTCATTGGACAGACGTGCTTTGTCTCTGTTGTCACGCATGAGCACCATCATGATATTTGGCCGACGGTGGAGCCATCCAAAAATATTCCTAATTCCTAAATTAATTCTGAATTTCCATTGAAATTAAAAGAAAAAGAAGAAAAAAAGAACAGTCGCTTCTCCATTATCCAAGTCTCCGTTTTAGAAGAAAAGCCTTAAATACCTTTCTCTATCTATCGACAGACACATCTATAAATATCTCTCTCTATCTTCTAATTTTTATTTGCTTTGCCATTATCAACTTCTTTGCTGCTTGATCTCTAGAACCATGGTCAGTCTTGCTTCACTCTTCACTTTACTTTTGTTTTTCCACAATTGAAGACACAGTTTTGTTTGATCTGCGATTTTTATTTAGTTTAGATCTTTAATTTAGTGGTAGATCTTCCAATTCGGTGTTGATTGATATAGTTTACAATAGAATGACTTGATCTTTGGTCTGTTATTGTGTGTGCTTAGCTGTTTGTGGATCTTATTTTTGCTTTGAATTGTTAATTGGATTTTTGTTAATTTTTGATTATAAAGGTTGTGGTGATACAGTAGAGTAGATTGATAGAATTTTTGGAATGTAGGTTAATTAATGGAGTTCCTTTGGCCCTAATCAGTTCATTTGGTGGTGGTGATGGCGCTTGTTTTTTGCGCATAAATGTTATATCTACCTTTCCTGAATTGATAGTAAAAGGATTGCTGATCAGGACAATGGATCTGTTATTGTTTGGAATCGTTTTTATAATAAATCTTGATGGTCCGATCTAATGGTGATAGCCTTCGGTGAATTTTGGTTATGTATATGATTGGCACCATTTGCGTCTTTTGTGTCCAAAGGTTACTTGCACTATTTTGACTTTGATCTTCCTTAACTTCGAAAATTTTGTGCACTGCGTGATTAAATGGACACATTGAACAGCTAATGAGCTGCCTTGTGATGTCGAATCAGCTTTATTATTGTTTGATTGTACACCTTATGATGAGCAAGTACGTCTGTTGCTGGCATATATTATGACTCGGTTTTATGTGAAGATATCTGGGCTTTTAGCCATGCGTTATTTTTCTTATTTTAACAAGATGGATTTGTTCTTGTCTTGGTATTGGTAATGGTAGCAAGTAGGTTATATTCTTCCAGAAAACTTTGAAGCTGTAATTCCAATGATCTTTTATTTTTCCTTTTCTTTCCTACTAATACCTTTTAATTGTTGTTTTTGAAGAAAAAGAAGCTTATGATTTCTGATTTTCAAGAGATTCAATGCTGGATTATACCTTGAATATTATAATCAGATTCTTATTTCAAGACTTTATGATGGGATGTTTTGGTTCATTTGGTTAACCAGTTGTGTGTGGTAATGTAAGGGTATTGAGATGTACAGTTAAATTTAAAACCCCTGGCCCTGTTGTATTGCTGGGAAAGATGTGGATTAGGACGTAGAACTCGAAGCAGTATAGTTGAAATGTCTTTGAATTTGGTTATGGTTATTTACTTTTGAACTCTTGCCCTTGCAACATGCACACTTGTCAAACGAGAATAAGTTGAGCAAATAACAGTACAGGGACTTCAGGAAACTGTACTACAATTGTTTAAAGCTTTGACTTGCTGTATATTTTCTCTACATTTCTCTCTGCAGGCAAACGCGGCATCTGGTATGGCTGTGCATGATGATTGTAAGCTAAGGTTTTTGGAGTTGAAAGCTAAGCGAACTTACCGCTTCATAGTCTTTAAGATTGAGGAGAAGCAGAAGCAGGTTGTTGTGGAAAAGCTTGGTGAACCAACCCAAAGTTACGAAGATTTTACTGCAAGCCTCCCTGCTGATGAGTGCCGATATGCTGTTTATGACTTTGACTTTGTGACTGCAGAGAATTGCCAAAAGAGCAGAATTTTCTTCATTGCATGGTAATAACTTGTGCTAAAAATAGTTGTGGCATGCTTGTGTGTGTATTTCTGGCAGGCCCTTTAACTAATGACGTTTTTGTCAATTACTATATGCAAAGGTCTCCTGACACATCAAGGGTGAGAAGCAAGATGATCTATGCAAGTTCTAAGGATAGGTTCAAGAGAGAACTAGATGGAATTCAGGTAGAGTTGCAGGCAACTGATCCAACTGAAATGGGTCTTGATGTCATTAGGAGCCGTGCCAGCTAAATTAGGAATTTCCTAATCCTAATTTCGCAATGAAGAGGTTCTTATGCACTCCTAAGCGAAATGTTTATAGTTCATGGGCGGTGAACCTGACTGAATTATGTTACTGGTTTGTTGTTTGAGTTTTACCCTATAGTGCTCTTTTGAAACAGTCTCAATGATTTTGATTATATTTTTATGATCTGTTATGTACTGAACTTATGCAATGTGTGTTTCTTCATTGTTATGTTTGCAATATATGGTGTATCATCATCCAATGGTAGAGAACTCGGGTTTGTATTTGCAACGCTGAAAAATGGATGCTTTAATCTTTTCTAACTGGTAAAAGCCTGTCATTTGCAGAATTCTATGTATTTGCTTAGTTGTACTAGTTTGTAAAACAAATTTTGTTGGCATAACCTGTGATGTGGTTATTAGCTTTAATTCTAGTCAGGGGGTTCATCTAGTAATAGAAGTAAACTAATATGTTATTACATTAAACAAGCCAGTAATCATAATTATATACTACTCTCTCCTTACCACTTCAAACCGTCCGTTTTGACCTTTTTTTCCCTTTAAGTGTCCATTTTTTTAATTCATAACTTTCTCATTATACCCTTATTTAAGTTGCACTGGAGTACTATCTTTTACACAAAAAATGTAAGCTTAAAAAAATTATAGAAGTGTATTTATGTAAATTGTGGCGAGCTTTTTATAAAATTAAGGTGAATAAACTATTTTCTTAATCTATGTGTGAAAGGTCAGTATATATTTGAAGTGGAATGGAGGGAGGATTACAAAGGAATCTTAATTAATAGTATAAATGGTAGAAAATTAGTTAATTAGGTCATCGCGTTTTAAAAAAATCATTAATGCCCACTATATTCAAAATACCGCTTCCTTCCAAAAGCATGTCGTTTAACTTGTGTATTAGCATTTGAAATTACGAAAATGATATGAAACAGTTTAATTAGCATAACCACATTACCATTAGATAAGTAAATTGATGACAGTTCTTGAAGTGGTAATTCAGTGACTGGAACCAAGTGGACCTAAAAAATTGGCTTAAAAAATTAATCACTTTAAATTATTGCTTCAACAAAACTAATAGTAGGCCAACAAGGGTGTTTAACCAATCCTAACACAATATGATATTCTAATGCTATGATTTTCTCCTAGCTAGCTTCAGCATTTTCCTTTTGACCATCAAATTTGTGGTTCTAGGCCAAGAGCACAGACTATCAACCAACTCAATGCCACAAGAACCCTGTTAAGTTTTCTATTCAACACATATGGCACAACTATTTACAAGCAAAATTACCTATCAGCGGACAAAACTGAGCTTTGCGAGTCAGCTCCCTGAATAAGAGTATCGTACGTCACTTGATTTACCTTCATACCTCTTCTTGTCATGTCATCCTGCAATTCCAAAGCTTTTTCTAGTTCTCCAGCTATGCAGCAACCATATATCATAAAATTATATGATAGCTTATCTGGTTTGACACCCTTGTCTAGCATAGATTGCCACAATTTGGTGGCTTCTTGTAAATTCCGCCTTCTGCAATGCTCATAGATGATTGTTGAATAAGTGATGTGATCCGGGAAAATACCACTGGCTACCATTCCATGTAAAAGCTCTGTTGCTTCCTGAATCCTACCCAATTTGCAAAATCCCCGAATAAGTATATTATATGAAACGGTGTTTGCTAGAAACCCTTTAAGCAATGTGTTGTGAAGCTCTACAGCTTTATCCATGTTCCCTTCCCTGGAAAGTTGGTCAAGGAAGCAACCAAATGTGAATTGGTTTGGAATTGAATTGCCAACCAATATTTCCTTACAAAGAATCTCAGCCTTGTCCATGAATCCTGCCTTACACAATCCATTTATCAGAGCAGTGTATGTTACAATATTTGGAATGCATCCTTCATCAACCATTATATCCCAAAGCCCAAATGCCTCCTTAAAATTACCTGCCTTGCTGTGTCTATCAATCATGTTTGTATATGTTACATTATCGGGTCTCAATCCACGATCATGCATTTCTTTCAAAAGACCAAATAATGTCCTAGAATCATGTCCTTTCATAGTTCCATCTATGAGTATAGCATAACATACAAGATCCATGTCCACACCTCTCTCCACCATCTCACGAGAAGCATTCAGTGCTTCCCTGAACCTCCCTTCCTTGCAAAAACCGTGCAAAAGTACACCATAGCACATTTCATTTACCTTGCGATTCATTTTGTGAAGGTCATCAATGAACTCTTTCGCTTCAGATGCTCTTCCAGTAGAACATAGACCACTTATTAGAGGTCTATAGGTATACGTATCTGGGACAAGGCCCTTCTCTACCATCTCATCAAGCAAGCCGAAGGCTTTTACCGTATTTCCTTCCCTGCAATATCCTTCAATCATAACATTGTAAGTAACCTCATTTGGCACGATATTTCGTTCTCTCATTTCATCTAGCAATCTTATTGCCTCAGCCATCTTATTTGCTTGACAGAGGCCAGATATCATTGCAGTATAGGTATACGTATTTGCGGCAATGCCCTTGCTATTCATCTCATGATACAATCTAAACGCCTTATTCAACTCTCCTTCATTACAATATCCGCTTATTAGGGATGTGTAGGTTACAACTGTTGGAGTTAATCCATTATTGAGCATCTCATCAAAACAAGTCTCTGCTGCAAGCAAATTTCCCAATTTGCAATAACCATTTATCAAGGAATTATAGGGATACGCTGTAACTTTTATCCCTTCCTTGAACATTTTATCAAGAAAATGAGTAGCAAGATCCAATTTTCCCCTTCTACAAAATGAATCAATCAGAATGGAATAAGTAATATCATTCGCGCATAAACCCTTCTCTTCCATTTCCTTGAAAAGCAATTCTGCTTCATCAAATTTTCCATTTTTACACAAAGAATTCAAAAGTGAATTGTATACAAATAAATTGGGCAATACTCCAAACTTTAAAACCCTGTTTACCAAATAAAAAGCATCCATAATAAGCCCTTTCCTTCTCAGCCCCTCAACAAGACCTGAAACAACTGCCTCGCTAGGGACAAATCCTAACTCAATCATTTCATTCAATATCTCAATGCCAAGTTCAAACTCTTGCACCTTGCATAGCCCAAGTACTATAGTACAATAAGTTACCACATTAGCTTTCAACCCTTTTCGGATCAAATTGTTCATAATGTTAATTGCCTCCCAAACTCTCTGACCCTTGCAAAGCCCATGAATTAACACATTATACAATACTACATTCAGTTCACATCCATTAAACTCCATCCACTGAATCATTTCCTTTGCCTTTACAAAATCCTTCAACCCACACAGGCTTCGAATTACAGCTGTATGAATGTAGATATCAGGCTTAATATACCCATTCACAATCTCATCAAACAAAGTTAAAACCATGTCAAATCGTCTGATCATCAACAAATCATTTAATAGGGCACTCAAAGTCCTCAGTTCAGGCATCAAATGATTCTCCCTCATTAACCTTAATATTAAAACACCATCAAAAACTCTCTTATTCTGTACATAATTTTGAATCAACAAGTCAAAACCTAAACAAGAATTAAATCTACATTCCTTAAAAGAATTCCAGAAAGCCTCAAAAACATCTCTTGGATCCAAACCACGAAGAAGCAAAGTTTGCAAGAGTGAAGAAGCAGGCCAGTACAAATTAGCATTAATCAGAGCATGAATTAAGATACAAAACGACATCGTTGAGTGATAAAAGTTCTTGTGCAAACCCAGAAAATTAAAGAACCTCAAAGCTAACCTGGAATCGTCAAGGGACTGTATCAAGACTTTCTCAATATGGTGAGGCTTTAACTTGCTTGAAATGAATGGATCGTTTAATGCAATTTTCCAGCTTTGCTTTCCTCTTAGGATGCTTGTAAGGATGGATATGAAGTGGGAGTCTGCTTCCTTTTCGTCATTATCCTGAATTGTGGAGGATTTACAGTTGCAAAAGTATTTGGGTTTCGATAGGAAAATAGCGATTGGCTTTGAGATATGTATTTGAGGGCGAGAAAGTTTCATTTTGTGGATTGAGATGCAAAGGTATTTCAGGTCACAGACATGGAGAAACGGAACATGGTGAGTTTTCAGAGTTCAGTAGGAAATGAAACGAAGACAAACTGGTGCGTGGCCAGGGAAGAGTTGGAACTTGGAACTATGGACTGACTACAGAGGCAACTTTGGCTGGGCTTATTGAATGCATGCAAGCCCAACTCATGGTAGCTTTAGCCCAATTTGAAAGATCTCTATTTATCTAGGAAATTTCTTGACTGCACATTTGCTTACACCAACCCAATTAAAAAAAAATAAAAAATATTATTATTTTATCTCTTTTTTTTCTCTAATATGGTCAAAAATATTTTTGTTTGAACCAAGATATTGCTTGTAATTAGTTTGGTGTATATGATAAGTCTTCCCTATTTATCTAAACGAAAGATACAATATTTATCTAAACGAAAGATAGAAAACTTAGCTTCCATTGTTTTAGTAAACTCATTTATAATTTCATAATTTTCTGTCATTTGAAACATTTTAAAAAATAAGTCAACAGAAAATATTTTTCTAGTAAAAAAAGTTGACTCTCCATTTTCAAGAAAGAAAAATATTTTCCGGATATTGACATTGACAAACTGAATATAACCTTATAAATTCACGTTTTTAATTTATTAATCACTCATCAGCCGCCACCACCAGCTAATAGTTAATGTCTACTACCACTACCAGCTACCGATCACTGTCTACAGCCACCACTAGTCATTGACAATATTCATTTATTTATTATTTTTTACATTTTTTCTCATATTTAACAATAATTTTTTTTAATTATGAAATTTTTACTACTACAAATACATTTATGGTCTTAAAAGTTAAAGATTTTAAAATGTTTAATTAATTTTTAATAATGCAAGTAAATAATGGAAAATAAGCTATTTCAAAAATATTTTTCAAGGAAAATATGAAATATTTCTAAATAAAAGGTTATTTTTTAAAAAATAAATGAATCCTGAATGATAAAAGAAAAAAAATACTCAAAAGACTTTAAAAGCCATATATGTGCACCATATTATTATCTCCATTCATTGTTTTCTTTTGATAACTTATTTAATGAAATAAGTTTATGACTAATTGAATGAAACAAATTGCTCAAAAACTTGAGAATATATGCAGGGACGTAATTGAATGAAACAAATTATATGTAGGGACGTAGCTGCGTTAAGGCAAAGGGGACAATGAGCCCCTCTGAAATTTGAAAAAAAAAAAAATTTGAGCAATGATAAAATATAATTGGGTTTTTAAATTATATTTAAATTAAATTTTAAGTCCCTCTAAATTTAAGAAATAATTATAATATCCTTAACTTATGCTTTATTTACTGTCGAGTTATTCCATTTAAAAAATGAGTTTCTTCCATTCAAGAAGTGAGCAAATTTCGTCTAAAAAATGTTTCTAACCAATGATAAGGGCTCACATTTTAGACGGAATGACTCGATTATGAAACGGAAATGTAAGTTAGAGACGTTATAATTATTTATTAAGCATGAAAGTACTTAAATGTCAATTTGGACATAACTTAAAATCAATTATGTTTTTTTTTTTTTTTTTCTTTCAGTAACTATTCCTTAAAAAAAAAGTTAAAGTCTAATATAATTTTTATAATTTTGTTAGGTTTTAATTATTGGTCTTCATAGTCGACTATATTACTTGGTCTAATAATTACTAGTTTCTCTCAATGTATTATAATTTAGACAATTTAAGAAATTATTTTTAGATTATATTATTTAACTTAATTGCATTTTGTATTCAATCTAATTGCAGTATTTTATAAATAAATTAATTTTGCGATAGGAATTTGAATTTTCAATTATATCTAATTATAAAATTTTTATAATTATATATTATGGCACAATACTTTGAAAAGAAAATCAATTCTTTAAAAATCATTATCATCAATGGTCAATCAAACTATTCAGCATATTTAATTAATATCCTCTAAATAAGTCATAGTTTAAAAACTTGAGCTTAATATAGAAGATATTCCCAAGACATAGAATCTAATATAATGAGTTATTGTCCACGTAATGTTAAAAATTAGGTATACTAGGATTACCTACTAAAACATTCATAATATGTCAATTAGTATTGGGTAATTTACATTGAAAGAAATATATTTACAAGTATTATTAATAAAGTTATTTAAATAGATTTCAGCAATGAAAAATCGGCGATGATTATTATAACAATTTATTTTTATATAAGAAATTATCATCACTCATATTTACGTTATTTTTGTAAATTATATTAATCGGACCCTTAATGGATTTTCTAGCTACATTATTCAAAGTATTTATATGCATTCATTCAAAATATTTATTGAAAAATTAATTTGTACTAAATAGAAAAAGAAAACAACTCAACAAATGTTTATTCAAATGATATAAGAAATAAATGTTTAACTAAACAAATAACTTAATTTAAGAAATAAAAATTGTTTAATTAAAAATACTAAAAAATGAATAAAAATGAAATAATACTTTGTTTATTGTTTTTTTAATAACTTAATTAGTAAATTAATTTGTGACCAAATGAAAAAAGAAAAGAGATTGAGTTCAATAAATACTACACTTAAATAATATAAGAAATGATAATCAATCAATTAAACATTAATTTGAATATTATAAAAAATCAGATCGAGATAATTAAAAAATATAAAATTATTATTTTAAATATTGTATTAACCACTTATCAAATTAATATTTTGTGTATAAAACCTAAAAATTAAAAAAAAAAAGAAAAGCGTGTGAAATTATCACAGAAAGTGAAATTTTGCGTGTCACAAGACTCTTTTTTTTTTTTAAGAACGTCAAGAAATTAATTTTAAAGTTAAAAGCCCCATAAACTCTTTTTTTTTTTTTTATCAAGGATTAAATTATGTATTGACAAAAAAAAATGCTATATAAAAAAACGAAAAGAAAAAACTACTCGATTAACTATGGGAAAAAGAATAGCCGTTTAATATCCCATGTCACCGATCTAACCCTCAGAAAATTGACCAATAAAAACGAACCACGTCGCGATCCAATCAGAAGCAGACCATTTTTCACGCATCTTTCCATGCCGTTGATCTGGATTCTATATCAACGGACAAGACTCTCCATGTCATCAATCCGTGTCACTTCCTATCTTCCAATCAAATCACATCTTTCCAACCTATAAATAATAAATCGACACAATTTATCTCCTCATCGCTTCGTGTTGAAAGAAGAAGAAAAGAAATCAAAACCCCAAAATTCGCACGCTTTCCAATGGCGCCAAAGGCAGAGAAGAAGCCAGCCGAGAAGAAACCGGCAGGGGAAAAACCAGCAGAAGAGAAGAAAACGGTAGCAGAGAAGGCTCCGGCAGAGAAAAAGCCAAAAGCCGGCAAGAAACTACCAAAAGAAGGCGGATCAGCGGCAGTAGACAAGAAGAAGAAGCGAACTAAGAAGAGTACAGAAACATACAAGATCTACATCTTCAAGGTCTTGAAGCAAGTTCATCCTGATATCGGGATCTCAAGCAAAGCCATGGGAATCATGAATTCGTTTATCAACGATATATTCGAGAAGCTTGCACAGGAATCTTCCAGACTTGCAAGGTATAATAAGAAACCTACTATTACTTCTAGGGAGATCCAGACTGCTGTGAAATTAGTTCTTCCTGGAGAATTGGCCAAGCATGCTGTATCTGAGGGTACTAAGGCTGTGACTAAGTTTACTAGTTCTTAGACAAGAAGTATGATTTTAGTTTTAGCTTTTGTTACAACAAAAAAATGGTGAAAATAGGATACTTTTTCTTGTTTCACAGTAACTGTTGCTGCTTTGCTTTTGGTTGTGATTATGTAAGTATTCAAAATTGATGTGATATGAATTCTGATTTTCGATCTTTTTTTTTTGTTAATTTGCTAATTGGTAGCTTTTCTGATATTCTATTTACATTGGAAGTGCTTTGATTTGGTATTTTTAACTCCTAAAAAATATTTTTCTATAATTGATTGCAACTCTTAATTAACAGCCTTCACAAGGTCCAAGTGAAATGAAAAATCACGATTTTGGACGTTTTCAAAATAAAATAGGCATAATTATATGTGAAACGACAAATGAATTAAAATTAAATTATTTTATTAATAAATTTAAATTAAGATTGTTATCTTAAAAAAAAAAAAAAAAAAAAAACGAGTGGGATGTTTTTTCTTTTGAACTACAAAGGAGGGCATTAAATCCAGAAAATCAAGAAGTATCTGTAGCGAATGGAGACCTAGCAGCCTGGAAGCCGCTTGTTTAGCAAGAGTATCTGTAGCAAATTGGTCTCTCGAAAGATCTTGCAGAGGTTCACTTGCCAATTCCTCTTCAAAAGAGCCTTGCAACTCGTTACCGGATTATGCACTCGAGAGTATGTTTACACCTTCAATTATACTAGTGAACAAGCATTACTTTAGTAAGCAATGCCAGTCATTCTCTGATAATTACACCATTCTCCATGTCGAAAAGCAATGTTTTCACCATCAATTAAGTCTCAGGATGAGGAGGGCTGCACATGCTGCATGTAATTCCCAGATCTTTCGGAGATTCCAGCATCAGATAAGGTGTCCCAGACCTGCAAATTTCAGTAAATACAAGTGACCCATATCTATTATATAATTAAATGTCATATATATAAATTAGAGATGCTAAATTTATATACAACAGGGTTTTTGGCACTCACTTCAAGTTTTCCCTTTGAACCTCCCATAGCAAGCAAGAAAGGGCTGTCCTAAGAAAAGGAAATGGAAAAGACACCGCCCTGCATACATCAGAGCAGAATGTGACAATCAAATTATTGAACTTGTAAAAACAAGTTGTAATCTGATCATTGTATTCCTAGGATGGAAGTGGAGAATAAAAACACATACTGTTTTAGGGTTCTTTGATGCTACACAAGCTGGTTGGTTGTTTGACAAATCCCAAAGTTTTACCTGCACAGCGGTATTGTAATTATGTGAAGCACTTAATACTGCAAGCTATATCTAGCTCTTGCAAAAAAAAAAAAAAAAAAAAAAAAAAAAAAAAGAACACCACCATCAAAGTACCATTTTATCTGTAGATCCAGTTGCAAGAAGCTGTCAGAAATCATATAGGCAAACCAGTTAATATTTTAAAACACCTAATAAAAAATGAGGTTCAAAGCACAGATAATTTACATTAGGCACAAAACGATTATAGGAGACTGAGCAAACAGCTTTGTCATGCGCATGGAGAGTAAAACTTGGCTTTAAATCAGAAACTGAATTAGAGCTTGCAGTACGGATATCAAAACCTTGGACCGTACCATCTTCAAGACTCACCTAAAAGAACAGTTAAGTTTCCATAAGTTGATTTTAATGCAAACTTATGGCGCATTAATGCTGATCCTGCCAGCTTTCTTTGCTTATAAGAACAAGAGGAAATCCTAAAAGGAAGAATGAAGCACTCACCACAAACGAGTGATTACTATGGGAATCCCATGCCAAACTTTCAACATCAGCTGCGACAGACCACTTAAAACCAGGATGTGTCGGTATCCTCCCATCCTTCTGCAATCCATAAAGAATATTATCATCAAAAAAGAGTATGGCGCAGCAAATAAGAGACAGAACTTCCCCCAGACAAAAGTCAATTAGTCACTTGAATAGCAACATTTCCACTTCTAGGTTCAGTAGCAACCTATTTTGAAACCAGAATAAGCACAATTTCTATTATCATCACTACCGAATTATCAAAAGATCCACTGAGAAGAACTTGTGGCTCATGATGATTCCATGCAACTGCTTGAACCTATATGTATGGTATGAAGAAATTTGTAAACCACATCCAAAAAGAAAGATATAAAATAGCCAAAAGTTTATCCATATGATGAAAATAAGCTGAAATAGTATTATGAAAGACTGCTAAAGACATTCTAAAAATGTTTTTTTTTTTTTTTTTTTTTTTTTTTTTTTTTTTTTTTTTTTTTCCATTTAATAACGTCTGATATATTGGAGGAAACATACTTCAATCAAGAGGCTCAGTTAGGGGTGTGCATCATTCAGTTCTGCACGGTAGCAAAACTAAACAATATGAATTTATTACTGGAGAGAACCAGACCAAACCGAAATGAAAATAATAAGTGAACTGAACTATACATCATAATTCGGTTCAGTTTCAAAAGCTGATTTAAATCTGTGTTTGAAGCAAACCGAATAGGTAGTTGATCTAATTACACCTAGGATCGAATACAGATCACAGGAAAAGGAACCAAACCCTAGTAGTGCCACAACTCAGCAGATGAGAGGAGGAAGTCAGAGACTAAGAGGTGAATCTCAACACCAACCGAGTGGCTGGTAGATGAGAATATTCAGAGCTCAATCTGAGGGTTGCAACTCACAAGCCGACTCACTATGGAGGCATCTTATCACAAGCAATTCATATCTCAATTTCCAAGTATTCTTTTAGGGTGCAGCCATAGGATATGGAGGTGAGTGAGGATTAAGGAGGAGACAAAATAAGAGAGGTTTGAAGTTGAGGCTTGAGCGCCATTGAAATTATTCTTTTCAACTTCTGATCATACTTGAGGGTTGTTAGTAAAAAATGAACAAACTGAACTATGATTAGGTTCGGTTTTTTTGGGGTTTTTTGTAACATAAAAACTGAACTAAAATTACAAAATTTCAGAAAAACATGAAGAGACTGAATTATCTGAACTAGTGCAGTTCCCTTTGGTTTTGGTTAAAGCTGTATACTGCTCATCCCTAGCTCAGATTAGGTAAAGAGAAAGTTGCAGAGGAAGTGGCAGTTTAAATGTCTTGCAGCCTATGCTTTGGGCTAGGAAACTTGATGGGTCTAGGGATGGAGGTGGAATGGGTAATTTAGGATATCCAGTCGCTCCAATCTGTTTAATAAGGATACGGGTAGTTATAAATGAGTTCTATACGGGTATGGGTAGTGCAATTACTACCCACAGTGGATATGGGCAGGTAAGGGTATAAAGCTGAATACTGCTCATCCCTAGCTCAGATTAGGTAAAGAGAAAGTTGCAGAGGAAGTGGCAGTTTAAATGTCTTGCAGCCTATGCTTTGGGCTAGGAAACTTGATGGGTCTAGGGATGGAGGTGGAATGGGTAATTTAGGATATCCAGTCGCTCCAATCCGTTTAATAAGGATACTTGTAGTTATAAATGAGTTCTATACGGGTATGGGTAGTGCAATTACTACCCACAGTGGATATAGGCAGGTACGGGTATAGGACACTGGGTACCTGCTACCATATGGTTTTGGCTACAGATACCTGCGTGCACCCTATCTATTTATTAGTAAAAAATATATTCTAGAATCCTTTGGATTTAGATAGTTTAAAATTTGTGGATACCCTACCCATTTAAGAGGTACTTTAACTTTAAATAGGTTCAGATACAGGTACTTAAATGGACATTTAAACGGATTTAGAATGAATACGGATAGTAAAATGTTAACTGGATACGGGTACAGTAGGTAAAAATTCATGGGTACTCGATAGGTAGTTATATGCATGTGAATTGTAACATCTCACCGAGTATGATAAGGAGCAAATAGAAAACAAATGAATCTAGCGCAGCAAGTGATTCAAACAGGCAGGAAAAGCAATATAAATAAAGAAGGTATTCTTACCTTGTCTGTATGGTGCTCCATGGTAATATCACATTTTCCAGTAGCCACATTCCAAATTTTGACTTGTCTGTCAGCACTAGCACTAGCAAGGATATTTCTGCATTTATTATTATTATTTTTTTTTATCAGCAACTAGAGCAATAAATTTACAATAGCATTCTAGAGAAGCAAGAAAAAAACTGGAGACCATGATTCAATGAACCTGTAATGTTTGTTCCAGGCAAGGCCAAGTACAGAATCAGTATGACTGCCTTCTTTGTATTTAGTTGATGATCTGACATAAAAAGTTACAGAATTAGTAAACGACGCAAGCACAGAGAAACTTGACATCAGGTCCACAACATAATCACTGTTTATGAGTACATTAACACTGCCAGAGATGGAACCACAATATCAAAAAATACTCAAATCCAAGCATTACGATTACAATACTATACTGATCCTACAAGGTTGTACATTTTAAGCATAAAATAAGATTCATTGCCAATTCATAGCTTCCTCATTTCCTCATTTCCGATATCAAAGTTCATGAATTATTCATTACAACAGTAAAGGTCTATAAGCTAATATATTCATAATTCAAAATACAACAAGAGTGATCTCCGGAAAGGATGGTTGTGAAAAAAAAAATTACTAGCATAAATGCATAACATGCTATTAAGCAATTTGATTTAAGCCATAGGTCTATATCAGACTTGGGTGGATGATCTGGAACAGTTAAGTTCGTCATTTGTACCATCAAAAGCATTTTTAATTCTAACAGAAAGACATGAGTCGTGTATAAATGAAGTTGAGTAAACATATGATTCACTAAAGTGGCATGATGATTTTCAAAAAATTGTAGATAGAACAAAATAAAACTATACAATTTAATAATGTAATTAAAAATTTATAATAGCCAACTACATATGAGAGATGATTATATACTGTCAATAGAAATAGCTATTTATATAAAAATAAACATGGAATACAATAAATATAAAACATATACAGGTTAAATATTTTGCTTTATCATAATTAACTCAAATCAAAAGATTAAAATTGCTAAAGAATGTAGAAGTCAACCTTCTTCCCTTTTTTCTTCTGTTTCTTCTCTTCGACAACGCCACCTAAAACTAGAGATGGTTGCACTTCGTCACTCTGAGAATACCGAAACTAGACGAGATTCTGCAACTATCTTTTAAATATAATAAGCTTATATCTTACATCTTTATATGATTCAAATTCAGGATCCACGTATAATGTCAACATCCCATATCTCAATTGAAGGTTCCATTGAGCCCACAGCGATAAAATTTCCTGGCAATATAAAAGAATATCTCTCAGTATGATGCCTGCTACAAAATAAGCTGAAAAATATAAATACATACTGAGATGCAGATTTTCTTTTTTTAATTTAAAACAAGTATAAATTATAACAAATCAGAAAAGTTTCAATGCTATATGGCAAACCTACGAGTTACCATACCTTTTTCTTCCCCTTTAAGTGGACAAGCAAGCCATGCAGTACATAGAGGGAATGCAGACAGGAAAATATCATGGTGCACATACATGTTTGAATTGCCATCCTCCGATTCCTCATATATCCAAACCTGCTTACAATGATGAGTGCTTCATCAGATAGATAGAGAGAGTAAGAGATAGAAAGAGATCTTTCTCCAACCAAAAGCTACATGCCTCAAGGTGACTAAATTCATCCTCATTACCTGCACAAAGTATGACTGCATCTTTTGGTTTAATAGTCGTGTCCTCAAGCTCTTCTCAATCATCATCATCATCCTGCGAAAAACTTGTCCTCCATGAGAAGCCAAAGATAAAGAAATTATATCCACAATATAAGAAAGTAGTCAAACTTACATCTTTGTCCTTTAGATACGGGTCCATATCATTGCTTGGGTAGTAAAGGTCCCCTAGTCCTTTACTGAATAGCTCAATGCCTGAGGCGCACAGATGAACAATTAGTTGTATCCCCATTTTGATGTTAATTTTTTTTAAGCAGTCCCAAACATCAATTTCATATAAACAAAAACAGTTCCAAAGGAATCACGTAACTAAAGTCCAAGGGTTTAATTATACTATCCTCAACACGAATTGCTAATTAAGCAAAGAATCATAATCCACTACTGACATTTCTTGAAATACAAATAAGAAGTAAAAAAAGTAAGTAATACATAAAAAGAGAAATAGTAGTCAGATATGTTCTACTAATACCTTCATTCTCCTCATCATAATTATCCATGTCCAATTCCTTTAGCCCATCAGTTATGTCATCAAGTTTGGTCCTTGGCTTGTTATTCTTAGGAGGTCTACCAAGTGCCTCTGCTACAGCTAATGCTTGTTTTACTTCATCAGTCTGCTTGGAAGTATCAACTTCCATATCTGCATCATCATCATCTTCCTCACTGCCACTTTCTCCACTGCATAAAGCACAAAAAATTTATTCAATGTAATCATTTCATTACAAAGGTATCACCAATATAATTCAATAATTTCCTTTACAAATATCACAAACTACAAATGGAGTATAAAACAGAATTTTCGATTCAATAATTCTAGCCAGATGCATTTAAATAAACGTATCAAAGAAAAGGATAAACCTCGATAATCCTCCAAGGAATTCACATGTAAATGAAATTAGAAAAAGAAAAAAAAAAAGTAAAACAATAAAATTTATAAACAGTGAAATTATATATGACTCTTTATAAGTAAAACAAAATCAAAGAAAATACTAAATAAAAAAATAATTGCCAAATTACCTTCTCTCTAAAGCACCAGCCTTTATCATCTCTTCAATGTCCTCTTTGGACGGTGGGTCTGCCACAGCCGGAACAAACTTCTCAACCCCTTTGGGAACTCATGATACTGCCGCTATCATTCTTCCGTGATACTCACCCTGACTAAACAACAGTAACTGAAGATCGGTGCACCGACGGCAGTGGCGCGAAAGAAGAAAGTGAACAGAGAGAAAATTTGCGTAGTTTGCAAGTGGCAGAGGCTGACAAAGACGAGAGGGAAGAAACAAGGACGGGCAGCGTGACCGAGAAAAAGATGGAAGAGAGGCAACTCTACCAGCTGACGGCGCAGAAGAAAGAAAAAAATCTAGGAAAATTCAGTTTTACATGGTGTTATAACGACAGTGTTTCAGTGATTTGTAAGAGGAATAGTGCTTGCTAGGGTCACTTCTCCATGACTTGGTTTATTTACAGTCTGTTAGGAAGGAGCAAGGTTACATCTTCATCGATCTTTATTTTTATCTCTCTCTTCTGACTTTTATTTTTAGGAACAAATTGAATATTAATTGCATTGTGATTTCTTGTCTTGGCTATTTATATCATAATAATCATAACAACAATTTTTGCAAGCTAAGCCATGATATGGAGTATATTGGATTAGGATTATATTAGATTTTTAAAAAATTATTGAATTTGATGGAATTGAAGAATTTTTTAAAATTTTTTCAAATTCCACTGGAATTCTACGTAGAATTTTATAAAATTGATGAGACTTTTTTTTATATAATATATTTTGATTGATTTTAACGGAATCACAATGATTTTATTATATATCAAATTAAAATTAATTTCGGGACTTAATTAAACAAGTTAAAAGATTTTAGAGCTAAATAAATAACTGAAAAACAATAAAGGACTAAAAAGCAAAATGTGTCATTTCCTATAAAGTCATTATTTTATCCATTAAAAACTTATCGCAACTAACGGTGAAAGGCCTGCAATGGGTCCCACTTTTGTTAACTGCTATATTAAACGGATTCGGTAGCGGGTATATCCATTATTAGAAAAAAAAAATTAAAATAAGTTCGAAATTTGGATAGTTACAGATTCGCGGTATTCTATCTGTTTAAGAGGTACTTTCAACGAGTTTTAGACGGATATAAATAGTAAATATTTAAACAAATTCAAATATGGGTACTTAAATACATATTTAAGCAAGTTTAGAATGGAAACGGATAGTAAAATTTTAAATGGATACCTATACATGTTGGTTACCAACTCTGCTTCCGTTCTATTAAGAGGTGTATTGGATCAAAAGTCTGTTATATTTTAAAAGAATTTTAAAATCTTTGGGTTGATGGATGAATTCATGAATGATTTTTTTATTCGTAAATAACACTCTAAAATCCAACGAAATCAATAATTTTATGGAATCCTTCCAAACCAGCAAATTTTTGAATACCATCAAATTTGTATGAACTTTTAAAAAGTGATAATTGAATACCATTAGATTTTTATGGATTTTATGAGAATCTAAATTGAATATCACAAAGTTTTAATAGACTCTAAAAGAATCTAAATTAAATACTATTAAAATTTTAAAATCTAACATACTTTTAATCCAATACATCCTCCTACATTTCAATAACACATGTGCATTGAAATTTCTTGTATTGGTTATTTATATCATAATTATAACAACAATTTTTGCAAATCACAATATATTTCAATAATATATTGTGAACATAAGTTTCTTTAAAATATAATAATAATATAATTATTATAATAAGTTTTAAATTATAATACTTTTTGAATATCAGTATTTTAAAGGTAAAGCCTAACGAATCCGTGATTAATCCAGTATGTGAACCATAAAAATAAAACGCTCAATTCAATTCATTTATTTTTAAATTCACTAAATTGAGTTGAATAATGTCATATCACTCCAATTGGATTGAATTAGAATCGATACCGCAGATTAATACTTTATTAGTAATTACATTTAGATAATGTTTAGATTGAGAATACTAAAATTTAATAGAATTTTTTGAAAATAAAATCCATGGTTTTTAATGCCCCAGATTTATAAAATTTATCAAAAAAAAATAAAACTTCTAATTAAGAGATTTGAATTCATAAAATATGTTATTTTAAAGAAAAAATATCGTTGTTTTCAAAAAAAAAAAAAAAAAAAAAAAAAAAAAATCGTCGCCTGTACTCGAACCAAATACTTTCTGTGTGTTAAACTGACGTGATAACCAACCACACCATGACACCGTTATCGAACAGGTCTTTGATAATATATATTTTAGGATATCTAGGGAAGCCTTTTTAACACCTGTACTATAATTTCAATTGCGCCTCTTTCTTGTTGAGGAAACCCTATCTTCCTCATCCGCTTCTGTCTCTCTGTATCTTCAAATTGATCTGCCTCTTTCGATTTCTTTCTGTCTTCTTTTTTCAGTGTTTTGAATCTATTTATTAGGTCATAAAGATGTCTAGCGCTTTGGATATGTCCCTTGACGATATTATCAAGAGCAATAAGAAGCCTGGATCCGGTAATTCTCGGGGTCGTGGCCGGGCTTCCGGACCCGGACCTACTCGTCGATTCACGAATCGTGTAGCTAATCGAGCGGCTCCATACTCCACCGCTAAGGTATTGTTTATCTGAAGTCAATTAGGGTTTTGATTTGTGGTGATATTACTGGCTTAGTTTTTCGTATAAGTTATTTGATCTGTTTTCTCGTAGGAGTGATTTATATTGAATTGTTTGTAGGCTCCTGAAACGACGTGGCAGCACGATATGTTTACGGATCAGGGTATGGGATACGCCGGACAAGGAGGCCGGGCCTCCGCTATTGAGACTGGGACGAAGCTTTACATCTCTAATCTAGAATATGGCGTCTCAAACGAGGATATTAAGGTATTTATGCATTCTGTTAATTTACGCTTTTAATTTGTTTTGTTGTGTGTGGTTGTAGATTTTGAAAGAAACCAGATGCTGATAAATTCATATTGGTTGTTTATAAATCCTGAATTATTCTTACTCGGGTGTTTTTAGTTGACATATTGGCATAAGTAGTTTTTCATGCCAGCAGAATTTAAATGGAAGATTTACTATGGTGTATTGGTTTAAGTTGTGAACAGACAACTTAGGTAGTAGTTTGTTTAACTTGTTTATGGCTCACATATGATTTCTGAATGCCATCTTAACTGATTGAACTATGTGCAGGAATTGTTTTCTGAAGTTGGTGATTTGAAGCGGTACACTATCCATTATGATAGGAGCGGGAGATCGAAGGTATCTAATCAAGTTTGGCATATACTCTACATCCTTCTGATGCATACTTTGTGTCCTGCTGTAGTTTAGAAAACCTCTTTTTCTTAGGGTACGGCAGAAGTTGTCTTCTCTCGACGAACAGATGCCTTGGCTGCTGTGAAGAGATACAACAATGTCCAACTTGATGGGAAACCAATGAAGATAGAGATTGTGGGAACAAATATTGCTACTCCTGCTGCACCTTCAGCTGCTAATGGCACTTTTGGAAGTTCAAATGCCGTTTCTAGAGGGTATGGATTGATGTTTGCTTTTGCTGCTAATCTAACTCTTTTAAATAGTAATTCACAGTTTGAAAAGATGCTAACTTATTGTGTTTTTTTGTATACTCACCTTTTATGGGGTCTATTGATTATTACTTGGTGGTTGTTAAATAAGTTTCTGAAGATTTAGGATTTGTGTTTTGAATAGTACTTATTTGTCATTGAAAGGCTTCATTAGATTTTGTTATCTAGAAAACGATGATACTTGAATTGGTATAATGATTAATTATAGAGTTGCAAATCTCGTAGGTCTTGAAAAATTTGCTCTCTAGAAGGATGTCCATTAGAAGTCATTTTGGGAGCTACGGTTTTGTTTAAATTAGTGGAACTACTTGTAACCTATTGGTTGATATGATTGATAAACATGATATTTGAATATATACCAAGAGGCAATATCTGAACTAACGACAAATTATTGATGCTATTGATGTTCTGTGAAATTATATCCCATATTGACTGCAAATTTTTCTTTTTGGAATTTTTGACACTTGTCAAAATTTTGATTCTAGTCCTTGGCATACTGTTTTCTTGGTTCTAAAGTTGATATTGGTATTGTTTTGTTCAGGGCTCGAACTTTGATAATATGGTTGGTTAAATAATAAAGTTGAACTCTGTACTTTGTACGCGAATTTCATGTGTCTTGTGCATATGACTTTGAAACCTTGTGGTTTTGTGCAAATTCTTTGATGATTTTGGAGCTTCACATTTTCTATATCATATTCATGATTTTCATTGAATGGCAAAGTTACCTTTATTTACAAATGGAATGCTGGTTCCGTGAGTTCATGTATGGCAAGCCACAAGCCTAGGTTTGGCATGTTTTATTATTTTTTTTAAGTTCTTGTTCATAGGCTTGAATGTTGCTTATGAAGTTGTCTTGCAATTTTGATTTTTATCAATGGTTTGTTACAATGTTTCTGATTTCCCCCCCCCCCCTTTTTTTCTAGGGGGCAAGGAAGAGGTGGTGCAGTGGGGCGGCAACGTGGTGGCAGTGGCGGTGGCCGTGGATTTGGAAGAGGTCGTGGACGTGGGAGGGGCGGGGGCGGGGGCGGGGGCCGTGGTGAAAAGGTATCCGCAGAAGATCTTGATGCTGATCTGGAGAAATATCATTCTGAAGCTATGCAGACAAATTAAATGCTTTTCTTTTGTTTTCTTGGTTGGACGTTCAACCCTCTATTTGGCCTTTCATATGCTTGGTGGTTCAACAACCCCAACTGTGTTCTGTAACATTATCAAGTCCTACTAGGGATTATAGAAATACTCAGGGAGAAACTGTTAGGAACTTTTTTTATGAAGTTTGGGCTTTTATCATTAATTGTTCCTTGACTTGGGTACTAAATGTGGGTTAAAAGACAGCTGTCGGTATGTTATAGTAGTGATGCTTTTGGTTTCGTTAGCTTCTCAAGTGTTCAAGTCCCTTCTGTTTTACTCTGCAAGTTGGATTAGGAAGTGGAACTATTTCTCTCTTGTATTCTTTCACATCCAAATGCTGTCTGCAAGGAGTGGAGGATTCAGCCTGAACAGAAATTTCCCAGAGTTCCTGTTTCTATCAGCTTCATCATTGAAACAGGGAGATTTCCTCTGAGGTAGATTTCTTTATATTTATCATATAATTAGATCAGCTTCATCATTGAAACAGGGAGATTTCCTCTGAGGTAGATTTCTTTATATTTATCATATAATTAGCAACTTTATGTTCCTCTGTTAGAAGTTGTACTTGATTATGGCGCAGTTGATTTTGATGGTTGAATTATAGCCTCATAAGTTACATCTCTTTTTGTATTCTGTTCAGGGAAATATTAGTTCCCCTGACTATTTCGTATGGCTACTGCTAATATTAGAAATATGGAATCTCTGGATCAATCAACCTGATGACATTGAAAATTCAGGTGAAGAGGAAATGTGGAATGTCTTGGAATAGGAACTCGCTTTAGGTGTTGGTTGATCTATATGGATTTTTAAGAACAGTTTCATTGATATCTTTGGTCTGTGGCTGAAAGAGTTGTTTTTTTATCTCCTTGGTTGAGGGTTTAAATGCTTCTCCAATCAGCCAAGAAAGAATTGGACCTTGCTCTGCAAAGAATTGCAGTTAGAGATATGTGCAGTAGCATTTCTTTGCAAACTGAACTGGAATTTTTTGCTGCTTATAAGAAAACCTCCTGAACTTTACAAAGTTGGTGTTGGATTCTGGTAGCCTGCTCTGTTGCTCGAGGCAGTTGAATTTATTAGAGGAATTCTGCCATCGAGGGATTGCAATGAGCACATAATGCTGATTCACTTATTACTGTTTTGTCCTTGATAACTGATTGGCCATAGCATTACCGTTTTCTTGTGGAATGGAAGACATGTATTATGTATTGTAGGTGGCTTTTTCGCAACTGTTTTGGAAGTCTTAGTCGCTTTCAGAGGAAAAACTAGGCAAGGCGATGTTGAAATAGGCAGCATTTTATGTTGACGCATTGGTATTTGGTTCTCTACATATTATGTTTGCGACTGATATCTGTTGGCACCTATCCTCGCACTGATTATGCTGTCATGTTAGCTGGAGTTAAATATATTTTATTATAATCGAGTTATATTGGGCTTTGATTATGTGTATATCAGATGGCAAAATGCATACAATATATGCAAATTAGTGGTTTTTGACCCTGAACGTAGCTTCCAAAGCTTCCATTCAGTTCGAGTACGACCATCAATAGTGGATTTAAGTATCATTTAGATTATGATTGGCTGGAGATTCTATACTCTAAATGATTGGCTGGAGATTCTTTTAACGTTGTGGGGTGAAGGCTGCAAGGAGCCAATGCTTGCTGATGGCAAGGTATTTTCGTTGGTCCAAGTCCAATGCTCTTTCTCAAGTGAGAAGTTGATTCATTTTTTATTTTTAAACAGGAATTGAATTTAAACATTGAAATAAAAGAGAGGATCTTCAATCAGTAGGCAGTGATGCTTTATTTGATATTTTATTTTGGGCAGAACGGTTCTCCTGAGGAAAGTCGAACGTAATAACATGTTCCTTTGGAGTACCTGGACTTGTGGGTCTGTTTCTCTATTACATTATAAACCGAGGTTCTTATAAGATAAGGTCGACAATATAATGTAGTTTTAGTGCTAAATAATCAACAGTTTCTGCAAACTGTTCAAAAAAGTTCTCGTTTATAAACCCAAAACTGCTCCTGGTATATAATAATATCATGATATCATTGTATATTTTTATGGTTTTTACTGCTAACTTTTTTCTCGATCAGTTAAGAAGCAAAAATCTAAAATGAAAAACATAACCACATGCCAGAGTCCCATTCTTTAGTTTTAGTGATTTGTAAGGCTATGGAGGGTGCGTATTTAATTTTGACTTCTGTAAACAATTGCCCATTTTTTTAAGCTAGTCCAGATTTCAATATACTTTCCGTTACTTTGACCGAATGCTTTATGACTTCTTTCCATAAATGCATAATCGTGATATAAAACAGTTCCTTGACCTAAAGTTTGTAAAAATAATGATCGAGAGCAACAAATAGTAGATTAATAATACCATTTCTTTTTATTCACAAAGAAAGTGCACTCCCAATTCTATTTGCATTAATCTCACGTGATGTATGAAAGCTATTATAGAAAAAAAATGATGAGCCTGCTATAAAAATATATGGTAAACTCAATCACATACATCCAATTTGAATATGCAGTTTTCAAAATGCCAAGTACCTATGATTCATTCCCTCGAAGACTCAAATGAGAGGGTAGGAGTAGCCAAAAGAAAGTATTTGCATAACACATGACAAACATAAGACAGCTGCAGGCCTTCAATCTAGACTTGGAATTTTACAGGCGGAAGAAGATTCTCTCTTTTTTTTTTCTTGATATTTTAGCATTAACACTCAATGCCTCTTTGGTTCCCTCACCTTCTCCCAACTAGAAAACAATAATCGCAGTATAGAATAGAAAATTGTCTTTATGCAAGACATTATGAAGTTCCAGCAGGAAGAGGGCCAGCACCATGGATATAACAGCCGAAAAAACAAACTTATAAGATGCCGAGGGTACCGTCCAACCTGTGCAATAGTGTTGTTGATGTTATTGCCACTAAGTTGAGAGGCATAAACTAGTTGGTTATCATGCATTTCACTTGAGGCCGACATTTTTTAAATATAAACACACCAAATCATTTGTGATAGAAGCAAGACATCATGTGAAGAACAAAAAGAGATTATATATATATGATCCATGAACTATCAGGGCAAGAAAGTACTCACGGGGAAAAGCAAATCTAAAGCATCCCAGGCTGCATGGCGAACAGCTCTAGTAGGATACATTGGACCACCAGGAGAAGTAAAGCTATACAAACATGCTTTTAGTCTTGTACATGTAGTCATTCTCAGTTCCATGCCTGTAGAAATGCATTACACTACCCTCTTCAGAAGGTTAGCAAGTATAACAGGCAGCAGCAATAGCAAATAGAACTTTTGTCAACGCATATCCTTTTTTTTTTTTTTTTTTTTTTTTTTTTTGATTGAACAGCATTACCTTGGAGAACTTTAATATGAGAAAGGTAATGCAATAATACTGGCTCCACCTTTAGCTTTTGAAGCTGGAATATGCATACCATTAGAATATGCAGGCACATTGTCTAACTTTTTTGTCCACAGAACTCCAATAAAATATGGCATAAAGATTTGAGTATACCTGGTCTGCAAGTTCATTAACAAAGAAGTCTGCAGGACCGCCAACCAAGAAAGCATTTGGAAAAACAGGAAATTGCTTTAAGAAACTCTCAAGTTTGTCATCTACATAAAACAACTAATCATAAATTATCACGCAATTTATTGTTCAAACTGAACTATGCAAAGAAATAAAAGCTCACCTGAGTTGTAAAAAAGTATGAATCTTGAAAGTAGAAAGAACAGATCTCTTTGGGCCTGAATTAATTAAAAACTGAGAAATTATTTTTGTAAGGCAGAACACAAGGAAATTTTCCTTTACATGCTATCTAGATAACTGATGATTCCGAGGTCAAAAACACACATTTCCACAGGAGTATCAACAGTAGAATAAACCATTCTAAGCAAAATAATTTGCAATCCATGACTGAAAAGGACAAGATCAGTGACTACTAGACCTGCACTGGAATTTTATTTAATCGCATAGGCTCCAGTGCAACTTCCTCAAGGAGATACTGAAAGCAGTAGAAGGGAAAAAGTAATGGGCATGATGTAAATATAATTTTTGAGCATATTTTAGAAATATATATTGACTAGGGAACGCCTAGCGTTACCACTATATGCTTGCTCTTACCCGAAAGAGGGTCTGGAAACGCCTAGTATTTGTTTGGATGTCGATCCTGACAGTAAGTACAAGACAAATATTACCTGTCATTTTGTATACATTTGTAATGGGAGAATGGAATATACAAGGAAGTGTCTTGAAATACAAGGTGAAATACAAAATTGCCAAAATTGGGATCCCGAGTCACCATATCAAATATATGTACAAAATTTACCTAAAACACACAGCATATGCTATAAGTTTATTATGAAATACTGCCAAACTTCTCTTAGCCAGAGACTTTAGCAACCAGAAGGTCCCTCTCCCCTTCCTCTCTCTCTCTCTCTCTCTTCCCCTCCTTCCTCAGCACAAACCCCACCCCCCACCCCCCTCTCTTGAAAAAAAAAAAAATGAAAATGAAAAACCAACGATCTTGCCAGGTTGACCTCTTGGCCACGTATGAAACCTCAGCTAAACATGAGTACCAAAAATTGTTGAGAAGAGTATGATGTAAAGTGCATATCAGATGAAAACAAATGCAGAGATTATTGCATACCCAAATCTAGATATTTCACAACCAAAAGAAATATTCTTCTCTCCAAGAAGAAAAATGACCAATGCTTTTGAATATTTTATTTCTTTTTCACCCAAAATTTATAGTACACCAATATCAAGCTATTAACAGTTAGAATTGATTAATTGTATCAGCAAAAAAAAAAAAAAAAAAAAAAAATTAAATTCTTGCAGTAAAGTAAGTAGAGCCTATTCATCTGGAAGAAGGAAATGGAAGAAATGGGAAATACGAAAGAGCTTTCAATTTTTAAAATGGATTATCTCAAAACCAAAGAATATTTTCTTTTTCCAAATTTAGTGTATGAAATAGATAATCTTTATCTTGACATGTATTATTAACGAGTGCAGCCAACAACCAATAGTAATTTATTAAAAAGTCATCACCAGTCTTACACAGCAACTAGCTGCTATCAATCTACATGAGATTGCCAATATTCATACCAGAAAACATTTGTAGCACCTTGAACAAGAGCAGAAGAATAACGTATAAGCACTTCAGAATTATCCAATTGGGCTTCAAATTGCTGCAGAAAATTACAAGTATTCATCATCATCACAGCATCTTAGAAAAGGGATCTGAACATATCATTTACTACATTATTTAAATGGTTGGTATCTTTTCACATAAAAGAATACAATAACCAGGCCTAACCACATTCAAAGAGATCACCCTTCATATGACAACCTCAACTGATTATAATAGCCTTACATCTCATCTACATAAGGCATCAAATAAATTTACCCAACAATTACAGTAAAATAAATAGAATCTAAAACAAAGGAGAAGTTAGGAAGGTGATTTCAAGTTTTAACATCCATTTGTTCATATTCTAAGGTAAATAGTAAATCCAAACCTGAGAATAGCAATTTATTAAAGCCCAAATTGCAAGGGGTCAAAGGGTCATGAAATATCCAGCACCAAGTTTTCAATTCTCAAAGAAAATAAAAATAAGATTTTAAAAAAACAAAACAAAAAAAAAGGAAACCAGGTCAGACTTGGCTTTAGATTCATTGTTCCCTGGATAAATCAGGAATCTCTACTGGAGACCCAACATGTGTCAAAAATGGCCACATGATACAGATTAAAAGGTAACGATGTCTACTTCAGGACAAAAGAGTACACAATGAATCAACTTAAGTTAAAAGCATGCAATGAATACTCTATACTTTTCAATTTGTTCACCATTGAGCATTTAATATGCTCTCCTTTTTGGCCTAACAAAAGAATATTTCCAATGAAGAAGAAATTCCAAATTGAGGCAAGCAGGATGACACATATATATCACTCAACTAAAATGAACTAAACCTCAAATGCATATTTGTGTGAATATAACTTCGCACTACGAGTATATTTAAACAACAATTCCATAGATTATGACATCGTCACAACCTAACAGCCAGCCAGCCTCCTATTCTTGTCAAAAATCTTAGTAGAAGCTATTCACTTTCATTCCACAATGACAAAGTGGTAGAATAAAGTCCTGCACAAAGATTACCATTTCTCTTGGTCCTGGAATCTAACAAGTACAGATATACCATATCCGGTATCAGGAAAAAAAAAAAAAAAACCCTAAGAAATCACTGTACGTGCAGTCATGTGTACCGACTTGGAGAATTGAAGTCATTGTAACAAGCAATTATACATTTTAACTATTGCCAGTTTGAGCAATAAAAATGACAAGTTAGAGACCACTTATTTTGTCAGGTTGGAGCTAAGACAAGTAAAATTTTCAAAAGATCGATGGCAAATAATAAGTCAGCAAAAACTTTCTACTGATAAAATGTAATAAAAGAGAAAAGTAGCTGTCCAGTAAGCTTTCAAGTTCCAGTCAACAAGTCGGTTAATTTCCTAAAAAGACACACATAAGAACTACATGATTCATAAATAATGTGATTCCAAGTGGATAAATAAATATCAAGATTGAGTGATTCTTCAATGCCAGAAGGAGTTCTAATGAAACAGCAATAACTAAAAAGGCTGAGCTGGCATACCCATTTATGAAATAGAAGAGCATAAATATGCGATGCAAATGATTGGCTCCAAAGCTGAACAATTAAATCAAGGATTCGTTTCCCACTCTCCGGCACCGTAACATAATAATCAGCAAGAACATTGTAAAAGCATAATTGACCATCAGCACCATCCTCTGCAGGAGAAATCATATCTCCTTCCCTGCTGAGGATTATATCTGTATTCAATTTCAATAAATAAAAATGAGAACCCTAAAATGGCGGAACATTGCGTAATAGCCATATCTTACATGGAGCGCTTGCTCATGATTATGCACCACATCGCTGAATACGTGGTTCAATAATTATTATAAATCACGCTATCATGATCCTCTATCCATAGAAAAAGCTCATATTCTATTTTATTCAATGCAGAAAATGGTTTTCCAACATATAAATGCATGCCAAGAACTACACATTTATTTTTATAACTTTTTGCCAGTTTTTCCAAGAAAGTACGAAATTATTAAAACAGGCAGAAATTAACAAATTAACTGTAACAACACTTTCTACTAACTTAAACTAATATTTAATCTCCTAGTTCAAAAATACAATCTAATAACCAACACCAAAACTTTACAATTACAAATGTACGTACAATTTTATTGGTTCTAGATCCTAGTCCCATACTATTAATCCAAATAATGAGCAATAAAAGCAAAAACAAATGAGCATTTTACAGTACTAACTCACCTTTAGCTCGATCATCGACTTCTAAAGCTATGTCCGCAAACAACTCCTGCAGCAAATTGCGTCTCTGCGATGCAGAAGCTAGCGCCTGCAACAATTTTTAGATTACAATGCATAAAAATCAAATTAGGATAATTTGGAACTGCCGCTTTTGCTTTCAAAGAACAGATATTGCATTTCATTTCAAAGCTCTGAAAATTAGAGATGCAAATTCAATAAGACGTTAATTAACTACTTTCTCAATTATAATTAACTACCATAAAATTAATAACAGTAGACTTAGGTATTCTTTCGACATGGAATTAATTCGCTTCGGCAAAATGCGATTTCCTTAATTGAAAATAAAACAAAATTTCAAACATATTATTACATATTACATTATCTCTTGTTCCCGGGAAACGAACACAATGAAGGGAGATGGAGAGAAGACGCACCCGTTGGAGCTTTTTCTCGATTTCTAGAGTGAGAGCGTTGAGATAAGCTGAGCTTCGCGGCGTTGAAGAAGCTGTTTCCATTTATTTTTTTTCCTCTTTTGATTTGACAATTGAAATCTTATAGAAATTTTACAGTACATAACCCAATAAGAATCGGACCAATTACAGAAATTGATATGAGCTGGAAGCTGCAGTTTAGGACGAGAGAAGCAGAATTCGATCAAATCTAGAAACGGCAAGTTTCTTTACTTTTTGGATCATTTTTAGCAAAAGAAACGTAGTAAAACAAATTCTACTATATTAAAAAAATTCGTGTTCATTCTTCTATATGTTTTGATTGATTGACAAAAAATAACGACGCGAATGACGTGGCGTAGCTGGAAAGCAACCGAGTGAGGGAGAGAGAGAGAGAGAGAGAGAGAGAGGCTTGCAGTTGTAGAAGAAACGCCTGGTGTCGTGTTGACTGTTGAGACAGGATGAGGTGGGAACTTTGCCTTTGTGTTTTCTTACATTACATGTTCTACACGTGTGTTTGACGTGGCCACTCCGATTTCGGGACTTTATTTTGGATAAACATTAAGCCTTTATTTGGATCGAGTGTTTCTTTAAAGGAAACAAAACAACTATCAAGAAAAAGTAAAAATAAATTTACTTCCCTTCGTTAAAATAAAAAATACTATGGAAAAAAATTAGCAATTTCTTATTATTTTTATCTATTATTTTCTTTCTTCCATTATTTTTTTTTCCTCTGCTTTTTAAGCAAAAGCATGAATAATAGGGTAAAATATCACAGTTAGCCCTTGAGAATTACTGTTTACAATTCTCCTTCTGTCAATTCTGCTTTTAGAGTTGATATTTTTTTCAATTTGCATGAGAACTAAAAATTTACCACTTCATCTCAAACAAAAATAAAAAAAATACTACTCGTCTTTTGTTGAACTCTTAAACAATTCAAAAACTAATTGAATTACGCTATTTAAATATATATATATATATATATATATATATATATATATATATTAAATTATTTTTTATTAATTATTTAAATAATTAATACTTATTCAGTAGTTGCATTAAAAGCTATACTGAGATATCTTGAGGCTCATTTAGACTTTGTGTCTACATCTAAATAATATTGTGTTCCAGTTGACGAATATAATAAAACTTAAATCTAAAGCTCCGTTTATTTTTTAAAAAATAATTTACTTGAAAACATTATTTGAATTTCCTAAAGTTTGAGACGCATAAGAAAATGAATCAATCAAAAAAATACTTTCCTCGACAAAATAAAAACTAAGCAATATAAAGAAAACAATTCCCTTTTTTAAAAAGAAAAATATTTTTCACATATTAACAAACAATATTATAACTTTGTAAATATGCATTCATTAACCCATTGATCACTCACGGTGACTATTACCCATCAGATGCTGCCACCACCATCACCAGCCACACCCTACTAGCACCAGTAACCCGCAACTCATACAGTTTACCATTTTTATACATTTGTTCATATTTAGTAATAAATTTTTAACATATAAAATTCTATAATTCTAAATATTCTTTTAATCCCCTGAGTTAAAATTAATTAATTTCAATACTGCCAAAAGTGAGTAGTTTGGAAAATATTGTTTCCAATGTCAGTTATTCCCCGAAAAAAAAAAACAGAGCCTAAATCTAAAGCTTGTTTCATAGCCAAGCTTAAATTAGCTTGACTCTGCTCATTTTACAGCCTCCTAAAATTACAATGCACCAGAGCCACTGGTATTTACAAGAAGAAGAAATAAGCTCAACATACTTTGGTACAATTAGTAACTCAAAGGTGATTCCAGAATACAAGCCATGAGCATCTAATCTACTGTAACTCTGAATTTAGGCACTAAATAAATGAATGTAGGCACTAAATAAATGAGGAATAGAAAACATGTGGCCAATATGAAATGAAGGAGTATTGCTCAGACATCACTAACAAAGAAAACGAGTCTACTCACCAGCCCATCAATGTTCTTCTGACTCTATCTACAATCTGATTTCTAGCTACAATATTGGATAACTGAAATTTGCCATTTTCTTCCAGAAGAAATCTGTACACCTCCCATTCACGATCAGAGGCAGAATATCTTCCTATCTCAGCCTGAAAAACAAGACCGCAGTTTCTTAGATATACATCACACTTTATTGGAAATTTACATTAGAGAAGCGATTTAAGGTCCTCAGCACTAGTTGAAGGCACTGAAGATCAATTGACCTCTTCATGATCATATTGTTCTGTTTGTAATTACATTACATGGAAGCTTATGGGATCAGTAAATTATCTGCTACTTCCACATGAAACATTTTTTTAAGACTCAAATATGAAACATATTGAATGACACATTTCAAATTTAAATGTAGAACATATGTAATGGCAAATTGAACAAATCCTTCTTCAAGGATCTTATTGGCAAGTTGAAAGAAGTTGCAACATGCTGATGGATCTTTGAAACACCGTCTCACTGATGAAGAAAATTCTTACCGAGAATATGCAGATCCCAAGTGATTTTAGTGCAAGTGTAACATCGTAGAAAACTCGTGGCCTTCCCTTTCCGGACAGTTCGACTGGATTAGCAACCAGAAGTTCAGTATCAGGTCCTCGGTTTGCAACAATCACTCGTAACGGGTGAAGCATTTCAAGCCTCAAACGAGAACACAATTCACTTTGCTTATCAGAGTCCACAATCTTCTTCCCATCCTTCTGCTGAATAAACAGGTCCAAATCACGATATCCGCTATTGTTTGGGGAGAATCGACCATAAGCTATCTGGAAAAGAAGAAACAACAAATAATAACATCCAATAACCCAGGAACTGGATCTCTGTTATCTGATATGAACAATTACATGGAAATAGAAGATGTGACCATTTAATTTGTTGGCAATTGGTTTTTCCCCACAACAGCATCAATTTTATATCTTTTGCACTAAGTCCAATCATGTCAATTTCCCAGCATGGGAACCATTCCAACAACAGGTGAGTCCAATATAACTTAACCACAATGGCCTCTAATTCAAAGGGAAAAAAACTAACTTGTGTCCAACCTGGATGTCTAATAAATATGGTGCAACACACAAATGATTACCTGAATATTGCAATCTTTCAAAGTTCTCAATGCATCATAAAGTAGACCCTTGTGATCAATGCAATGTACTTGAAGCAACGTATGAGCAGGACTCAATGAATTGTCTATGATCACATTGGTCTTTTTCAATTTTGTCATATCAGGGCTAAGAGCCTGGAAATGAGATTCTTTATCTGATATCTCACAATGAAATAATTCTTCTGCAATGACAGGAGAAAGAGAAGACATGCCCTGATGACATTCATACTCGGCGCCTGTCAGCTGAAGTTCACAGCTGATACATGATTTCCCTAACACAGCATGCAATTGTTCACATGTCTCATCTTGTCTTTTTTTTGTGTGTAGTAACTCCCTGGAATGAGATTGTCGCACATAACAGAGATCAATGATTCATATAGTTAAGGCTTGACTTCAATTGTTAATTAAAACTGATCTTATGGTTCAGAAAGAAGGTTTGCTTGGAATTTACGATATAAACTAACTTATGCAAAAGCTACTCCTTTCTCACTAATCATGCACATACTTATTCTATATTTAAATATTCTCGTGCTAATTACAATATGAAAAATTTTTTAGCGAAGCCCTGGAAGATCGGTTCAGTTTCATATCATGTATTGTTGTATATAATGAATATAATCATGGGGAAAATAAAACGTAACTCTAAGGACTTCCTGAAATAAAGAAATACAATAGAAAATTAAAAATATATACAACAAAATCTTTGCAATATTCAAAGGTAATTATTCTGTAGTATGTTGTATGGGAATGACAGATATAATAGCTAACTACATGGCATTTTTTATTTGAATTTAAATTAAAAAGGACCACTCGTCCAAAGTGGAATTTGAAGAAATTATGTTCATCACATGACAGAAGGCTGCATGTATAAAGATGGAATCAACTGTTTTAATGGTTGATAATTTCTTCATTCAGTGAAAATAAACTGCAAGATTAACAGACAACAAAGACCCCAACATAATAAAGTATTTCGGATGTAATTATAAAACCCTAAATTAAAACTCTAAAGAAAGGAAAATAAAGTGCTCACATGTTATCTGTTATGAAGAAGAGGTCCAGGACTCTGCCATCTGGAGTTGTTGTAACCTTAACCCTTTGAATTGTAAGCTCGAGCTCAGTGAGAACTCGGGTAACATCTAAAAGATAACTAACAATTGCATTACAATCATATACAGACACTCAAAAACAATCCAAAAAACAGCAGGAAGCAAAGACAGTTGCTATTACCATGCAGCAATCCTTTCCTATCGAGGCAAAAGAACTTCAGCAAGTAAACTGGAGATGCTTCCAATGGTGAAGACTGTTGGTTTAAGTAAAAGGAGACTGAACAAGAAGATGGACAAATGGATACAAGACGGTTCTTCAAATTTGACCATCTTAAGAGCGAGTGAGAATGAGGAACTACCCATAATACTATATAACACCATTTCCCATCAGTGGAAACATCTACAACCACAAAAAGATTCACAACAAAGAAGCATTAATATGATAAATATAATATTCATATATAAATAAAGACCAGTCCTCTTTCTAATACACATAAAATTATTATGATCGTCAAATTTAGGACTGGAAATATTTGCAAACTTTGACATTTCAAACACTTGATTTTATAGCAGAAATAACAATAAAAACTAAATTCAAATACGGAAAAATTCAACATTACAATTCACATCTTTCACATAAAATCCCTTAAAAAATACAAAGCAAAATGAGCTGAAACTACCTCCTTTGGTTATGTAAAGGCCAAACTCAAGAATTGTCCTGCAAATATCGCATGCGAGACCAGTCCTATCAGGGCAATTAACAGCAACGACATGAGGCTCTTCTGGCTTGTTCCCTTTCTGGATCACAACAGCATCGTCGCTAGGCACTCCCATCCCGGAAGCCGATGAGGACGGGTCAAATTTGTGTTGACTTCGCCGTTGGAGATGGAATTTCCAGATGTTCTCTAGAACCTAGAAAAGAGGAGACAAAAGAAGAAGGTAGGTCGGCAGTAGGCAGTTGGCAGCGAAGCTGTATGCTTTTGTTGGTGAATGTATTTGTGAGAGGGAGCCAAGTCAGCAAATCGTAGACTGTGAGGATGTACACGCGGCGGAGAGTTGGTGGTTGGATAAAAGTGTCTTTTTCTCCTGTCAGAATTTGCCGATATAGATTTTGAGGCGCAGGATGTTAGATAGTAAGTATATCCCAATTACACTGTAGCTAGTTTTGTCTTCTTTTGCTGATATGCTATTGTTACGGAAGTTTGTTGTCTTTACATCAAGGTAACTTATACTGCCAAGGTGGGTTAATGATTAGCTAAATTTACTTTCGTCAATTTTGTCTTTAAACTTTAATTGGGCTATTTTAACCTTATCTTCTAATTTTGCACTGATAGCTTAACATTACCAAAATAAAAAATGGTTCAGGTAATATTGTAAATCGGGACTAGCAAATGATTCCCTGCCCTGCTGGTAGGGGTGATGCGTGGGATCAAAAGGTCTCCAGTTCAATGGTAACATTGTAATAATTAATTTTAATTTGTTCTTTTTTTTCTTAATGGATTTTATTTCCTTTAATATTAATATTATAATAATTGATTTTAATTTATATTCATTTTCCTTGGTGATTCTATTGCCTTCAATGAGTTTTATAATGAATTGTAATGCTCCTAATAACGGGCTCTGTAGGCAGAATTTTGTTGGTAATGTTGCTAATATTTAGATGCCAATGACCCTTGGACCTAACAATTAAGACAGGAGGTAATTAATCCCGAGTTCTATTTTTTTTTTTTTTTGGAAAAGAATCCCGGATTAAATTTTCACTCGCACTGTTGAATAGAAAATTTATAATTTAGTCTTTAACGGGTATTTAGTCTATCTCCAGTCAAAAAAAACAAAAATGGTTGCTGGTATTTTGATGCAAGAGCATTTTTGCTTCATAGTGTTCCCTCTCCTTGGATAGTTTTTTTTATAAAAATTTGTCTTTCATCTCCCCCTCCTATAAACTTAATGTCTAACATGCACAAAAAAAAAAAAGAAATTTAGAACTCAATATCACATATTGTTTTTTTTTTTTTCAGCAAAAAGAAAGATAATTTTTATTAAATTACTATTGTCTAGAAAAAAAACTTAATTTATCCACGAACTATATAATTGAAGTAACACATGATCACAACCTTAAATACACCAAAACTGGATATACATCAGGCACGGACTAAAACTAAGAACCAAAACCTCAAACATCACATGTTGTTATGCTAGCCATTAAACATCAAATGCTCTATTAAACATAAGCAAACCTATTCTATTCTAGTTGTTTGGCCTTACACATACTCCGTCATCTACTTGTCGACACTATGTTCTAATAGTTTCTCCTTATAGATATTCCACCATCTAATTAACATGATACCAATAATCTGCAAATAGTAGTGTTTAATGTTCTGCAATTCCCTTCGGTTCATATTCCCCTGCTTTTTTTTGTTTTGGTATGACCAGTGAAATAATTTCTTGCTAGCAAATATACATATTTCTGGTGAAATGGACAAATGGTTGCATGAGAGTCCATTCGCCTTGCCTAATTGGCTGGCGAGTTTTACAGGTTCTCTGTGAGTCTGGAGTAGACATTCTTCATTCTCCTCCTAGCTCTATTTTATGTTGCAATGGTTTCTCCTTGATCGGGTGGGAGTAACGTATAATTGTTATTACAAGTCATGTTGTTTCATTGAGCTTTAATCCACCTCCAATATCGAAAAACAATACCCTACAGGTTCAAAAATTAGCAATTTTCATCATCTTTTCTTACCTGGGTGTTGAATTGAGTTGCCCATTATCCCAATCTACAAGAACCCACATTCTGCCACGAACCACCTTTTGATGTTAGAGTGCACCACAACTTGAGCCTAGTAAGCAGATGGACATAAACGACTTTAGCATTAAATTGCACCACACAATTTATCACTAAAGAATTGAAGGTCTTTTGTCGTCTGAAACCAGTAGAGGACCGAATCAACTACTCCAATTCAAAAGGCATTTCAACGAACACCTTAAAGCACAGAGCAAACCTGAAACCCTTCTTTTCAGAATTATATAAACTTCTAACTACAATGCGTAGCAACTCCCCATACGATCTCAAACAGTTTTCAAGCATCCAAACAACAATGAACAAATAAAACAAAAATCCAGAAGAAGGTTACAGTTGAAAATCTTCCAAGAAGATGAAATTCTATTACTTTAGAATTCAGATAAAAGTGAATTACAGTAGTATCAAAAGAAATCCCTGAAAAAACAGATCTAAAGCCAAGATCTACAAAGCAACACTACTATTATCCTATCACCCCCACCACAAATAATAAAGACACAAAAACCTAACCCCCGAAACCATACAAGGTCCTTCCCTGCCTCTTGAGTGCATACACCACATCCATGGCAGTAACTGTCTTTCTCCTAGCGTGCTCAGTATAAGTCACGGCATCGCGGATCACGTTTTCCAAGAAGATCTTGAGGACACCACGTGTCTCTTCATAGATCAAACCACTGATCCTCTTTACACCACCTCGACGAGCCAAACGACGAATTGCAGGCTTAGTAATACCCTGAATGTTATCCCTCAGAACTTTCCTATGCCTCTTGGCTCCTCCCTTTCCCAAACCCTTGCCTCCCTTTCCACGACCTGACATTTTCTCGGAAGAGATATGGAGGTGATCTTGTGAGAGAAATTTGAATTGGAAAGTTTGAACGAAGATTTGATTGAATCGAAGACCTTTGGGGTATTTATTATGTGGATTGGGAGATCAGCAGATAGGCGGGTGTTGATTGGAGCCGTTGGATTTGGTTCTAAATCGACGGTTATGAATGATTTTAAGAGTTGCGACACGGATTGTGCTTTTGGAGAGGTGGCGCTTTCGAAGTTCTAGCGGGGGTTGATTTGATCGTTTGATCTATTCTCATCGACGGCTAAAAAAGATCAATCCGCGTGAAAGGGGAAAATTGGATATGAACCGTGGATGAGGTCTTAATCTACGATCAAGAACAGTATTTGAGGTTGTGACACGGATTATGCTTTTTGGTATTTTGCATATTCGGTGTTCAGCGAGTTGATTATGGTCGTTGGATTACATGTCCACCAACGGCTGGGAGAGTCGATCCGCGTGAAGGTACATCTTTGATGTGGACCGTCGAGAACTTTCAAATCGACGCTGATGAACTGGTTTCGAGGATCAGTTGCACGGATTGTGTTTTTTTTTGCAGATGATGCTTGTGCAGTGAAAACGGTTGAAAATTTTTTTTTAAAACCACGGTGTCAGACTCTATTACATGTTATTTGCCTCTTCGTGTAAATATATTTAATAAGATTGAATTTGAAAATTCTTTTCATACATGAGCATGATTCGTGAGTAAAATGATTGAAATTTTTAGTTCTGATTTACATAAAAATACATAAAAGGGAATAAAAAATGAAATATAATAAAATAAAAAATTTTGAAGGGCTTTTGTTTCAAGCCGAATGATAAAAAGATAATCAAACTTCCACAATTTAATTTGCAATTATGTCAATCCTAATAATTTTAGCACTAGTTATTTTATACTTTATTTTTATATTTTCTGTATAAATAACAATCCTAACACTTTCTGTACAAACTTAACTTTTTTTAATTAAATTTTAAAACTTAGTACCACATGACTAGTCTCACTAATAAGAAGGTTTGTATTTTTTTTTTTTTTTACTAAATCAACGGTACACGGATTCTATTACTAATATTATGGTGTTATCTATAATAAGGACTCAAACTATTAAATTCAATAATCATGTTAGCTGAATTTGAATGACAATCGTATATGGATTATAATTATAATAAAAAAATAAATAATAAAATATCAATTGATAAAATTAAAAAAAAATCCGAAATTGTAAAGACTACCAAAATTGAAGATTTTTTTTTTCTGTTATTTAGCCATTATATTTTATTATATCTTAGCATTGTCATGTTAATTAAAAGTTTGTTTAAATGTTAATAATCACTTACAAGTGATTTAGTTTCAAATGAGCCTTATGCTAGATTTGGATGAGAGGAAAATATTTAAAAAATAAAATAAAATGACTGGGAAAAACATTGAAACAGGAAAGTGATTTTACCTTGTTTGGAAATAGAAAGGATAATATTTAATGGAGGAAAATATGTATAAAATTCCTCTTAGGCTTATAAAATTATAATTTCTCCAAATTGGAGAGAACATAGACATGTTGGAAGTTACATAGCCATCTTCACATTTGCTCTATGCTATTTACATGATTGTAGCTAACGTTCAAAAGTTGGAAGTTAAAAATATAATTTTTAGTTTAGTTTTTCTTTTATTGCATATCTTCTATTGTAGATTGAAGGAAAAAAACTCTAATAGCCAAAAATTTTAATTTTCAATATTTTATTTATAATTTTAAAATTCTCCTTCAATCATTAGATTTATTGAAGATTTATAATTAGAAAAATGCTACAATTAAAAACAAAATCCAACTAAGATAGGACTTGCCATTATACTGACTTCACAACCTGTTTGGTTGCTGAGAAAATTTTAGAAGGTAAAGAGGAAGGAACTAAAATTTTTAATCTAAATTAGCCAAGTAAAGCTTAAAAGATTTCACTTTCTTATGTTTGTTTCCCCTAACTTTCAAAGCCTATTAACCAAGCTCAAATTAGAAGCCCAATAGTTAGGGCCCATTTAGAGCAGTCAATCCAATCTACCTTGAACTATCGGAAGCCGTTCGATTAGTTTCCCTAAAAACTAGGCTTAAATGAAATCCGACGGCAACAAGTGACACTCGCCCGAAATACAAATCTCTCTGCCCATAGCCACTACCCGTAATCAGAAGTCGAGAGAAAGAGAGAGAGAGGCTGACCAAAGAAAGAGAGAGAAAGATGCCTAGAAAGTTCGATCCATGGCCCGTCTTCTTCAGGCGAGAGTTTAACCGGAACTGGCCATTCTTGGTCGGATTCGGTATAACTGGAGCTGTCATCACCAAGTTTTCTCTTGGCCTTACAGGTACTATATCTCGATCTGCTCTCAGATTTCCATTTACTTACGAATCTACGTATGATAATGTTTCTGCCTGTGAAAAACGATCTCAATATCCCAATTAGTTGATCTGATTTTCCTGGTGGTGATGATTTGCAGAGGAAGACGCAAAGAATTCAAAGTTTGTCCAGAGGCACAAGAAGTAAATTTCCTTTTTCTAACCTAGTTGTGATTTTTTTTTTCCATTTTATGTACGAATACTATGTACGTTTATTTCTTTAATTTTACATCAATATATGTAATTTGATTTTGGGATAAAAGCGTGAAAGTGGCTGAAATGTTTGTAATTGTGGCTAAGCATGTGATAGCAGAATGCAGAAATATAATAAATAACTAAATGGAACCGGTGTGTGTCAGTATGTCACGGCCTATTTTGCCTTTGTGATTATATATATATATAATTTTGATGTGTTTGAATGATTTGGAGTTTCGCATTGCTTTAGGTGCATAGTAATATCCAAATGGAAAAAAAAAATGTCCTGGGTCTGTATTTTTGTTTGGCATTTTAAAAGTGACAACAAATGCTGAATGTTGCATTAACTTCTACAATGGATATGGGAATGATTGCCTATTGGCATCTTATGCAGTTGGCACCTTGTCCAGTAATCAAAGAATTGAAACCGAATAGTTTATACTTTTTACAGCCGAATGAAGGAGATGATTTTAAGCCATTATATTTGCTTCATGCATTTGTAACTATAGTGCATAAACTTTGTTGAGTTAGATGGTTCTTAAGCTCATGCCACCATTCTTCCAGTTTGGTTTGAAATCCTATGAATGTGCCATAAGGTCATAGTTCCAGCTGATTTCATTTGAAGGGCTGTTATGGCTGTGCTGATATCTGGGGCCTGTAAGTTTTGTATCAAGTGTTATTGTGACTTGTTTTAGTTGAGATGCAAATTATTGGATTAAGTTCCACTCTTATGCCATTTGTTGAATTGCAATGTATTAATGTTACAATTATGTGGACATAGAATGCTGAATTACAATTTGTCCATGTACTGTTTGGTGGTTGAATATGTGATGGTTGGACTTGCATATAGAGTCACTGATTGTGTGGCTTAATGGTTCCAAAAAACCTTTTTATATCTTTTTTTGCTGTATTCAATTGTGCCTTTTGTGAGCTTGTGTATCTGCAGAATGTTTAATCCTTGAATAGCACAATCATGAAATGAATTCCATATGACAATTGTTTTATTAATGTTTTTTGAAATTGACGTGGTTAAGGATCTACACTGAACTATTTAGATCACTGCTTGTTGTTTTAACAGCGAATTGTTTCCCTTGGATGTGTTTAATGTCATAATTTGCTACAATCTATTTTATTGTATTATTGAAGTTTGAATGTGTGTATATATATATATATATATATATATATATATAAAATAAAGAAGTTTATTTACCCGATGCTTATGAACTATGTTACTGGCCAATATAGTCGTTGTGTATGACACATTGCTTCATGGTTTGTGTCTTGCAGTTGAAGGGGGAACCCAACTTAGTTATTAGGAGCAGCATTCATCCATTGCAGGAATGGAAATGGACTTGCTATGTTTTCTTGGCCATAATAAGCGGAGAGATTTTCTAGATACTCCAAATTTGAATTTTCTATTAGCTGTTGTTTTTTATGCATAACAGAGAACACGTTTTACTGGATGCCAGTTTAAGCTGTGTGCACTTGAACCGATTATCTTGGAAGAAAAAGAGCAAAATACCAGTTGGTTTGATATTTTTCTTCTTTTAGATATTTATCATTTTATTCAATTGGAATTGCAATATTTTTGAATTTTGGAGACGACATAATGTCTCTGTTCAATTGGTCTTCGTCAAGACAAGGTATTGAATATTTGAGGCTAGAAATCAGCGTTTGGAATTTTATTCTTCTGATCGATTCTGGCTTGAGTAGCTCAACCTGCCGTTCAGTGTTCACCTAAAATTGGGTTAATTTCATTTGTCATTTCTCAATCTAACACCAAAACTAAATTTTAGTTTGTAACAAAAATACAACACCAATGCTAAATTTCTGTTTGTAACAAATAGGTATACAAAGTTTAATTTACGTTACAAATGAGATGATTTTAATTTGTAACATGCTACTTGCAACTGATTTCAAATATGATTTAATTGATTTTTCTATTTATGTAGAGAATGAGAGGTTTGAAATTCGAATTCTATTTATGTTGTGTAGTTCATAAAATTTTCTTTCGTTCCATTAAATCTTCCAATGAATAACAAAAATTTATTTAAACTTAAAATAAAAATATCTACAAGTTTTAACTTTTAAAGCAAATAGAAAAAGGGATTTTAGTTTCAAGTTTGGTGTGAATTAAACATCCTTAAAGTCTAGTAGAGGGCTTGGTTATCAAAATTCGATTTTATAATTCAAAATGAAAGTAAATTTTTAGAAAATATTATTGCATATAAAATAAAATTATTTTTGGTTCAATTCAATTTGGTTCTCTAGAAAGAAAGAGTTACTTTGGCTTCAATTAAATTCAAATCTTAACCAATTGAATTTTCCACAATATTTTCTTTCTTGAGAAAAGGATTAAAAACAGAAAATAAAAAAATTTCACAAAAATATCTATTTATTGATCATTGTCGCAACAAAATTCAGGGCAAAAATATGTAGCAATTCAAGTGAAAAACAAGCTTGTATAACTATAAATTGATAAATGCCTGTATAACTTCCCAAGCCTCTCTCAGTATTGATAATTGTAGGAAGAGGAAAAAAGGTGATATTCTTCACCACTTATTTCCTATGATATCACAATGAAATGAGGGCATAGGCAAAGGGTAAAATTATGGAGAAGAAACTCTAATGACATGCAACAAAACACAGCTCATCTTCAACTCTGCTGATTGTTTATCAGTTCTTTTTGGGGACTCCTAGCCTCTTGCGAAAGTCCTCCTCCATTAGCGGAAGACCATCCCGCAACTTAACTTTTGGTTCCCAACCCAGTAATTCTTTTGCTTTTGTGATGTCAGGTTTTCTTTGTCGCGGATCATCAGGAGTATTCTCCACCATCTTTATCTCTACATCAGGACTAATAAGCTGCAAAACCACACCCATGAAGGACATTAATGATTACATGAGACCGAGAACCCTCTTTTCGCTATACAGCTATATCAAAACTCAACTCAGAAGATTGGTATCAAGCTGTATAATGCTGTGTGGTGTAGCTACAGATTTTCATTATTCATGCATCTCATTCTGGTAACTACCACCTGACCTTCTATTCTACTCTTTACTCTTGCCAATGTCATAAAACCTTTCTAGGTCTAATATAGGGGAAAACCAGCAATTATTGAGCTTCATAATGTGTTATCACCGGAAATGTGGCAACTAAAGTGCTTCCATAATATTTAATTCGTTATTTTGATGTGGCCTACTCAGCATTCTGAGTTTCTTTGGCATCAAGGCAGACACTGCTTTTACGGAAAAAAATTCATTTTATATGTCATAGGAAAGAGCAGCTTGGAGGTATTTTGGCATTAAGTCGAGACTGCTTTTATGAAAAAAAGCACCATTTTAGATGTCATCGGAAAGAGCAGTTTGGAGGTTTTGATTAGCTAGTTTGGATTTTTTATAATTAGAACATGCGAAATTCACATAAAACGAACTTTAATGATCTCTTAGTAGTGCTTTTCTCAAATGCAGATCAAAGAATAATGTAGGACCAGATGGACAACAAAAATTGATACTAACCTCCTTTACAGTGTCGGCAAGTTCAATCATGGTAAATTCCCCTGGAAGGATAGTGAAGAAGAGAAAGATAAAGTAATTTTGTGAGATAAGGATGGTGTGAGGACCTAACTCATGAGTCCAAGCATTGTAGTCTTTTGTGAACATTAAGTTAAGAAGGATAACCTGGATTTCCAATGTTGATTGGACCAGTGTTCTGTCCTTGCATAAGTCGAATAAGGCCATCAACCTGATACATTTTTTAAGAAAATGATTAGCTAGACTTAATAAGAACTTGTCACATGATCATCACCTGGGATATTAAGCAAATAAATGTAACATACATTTTACTTACCATGTCAGAGACATAACAGAAACTGCGAGTTTGAGTTCCAGGTTTTTGGACTGTCAATGATTCACCACTATAAAGTACAAAATATATGTGTAAATTGATAACTACAACAAAATATTTATTTAATTAACTGAAGATCTGAAATTAGAAAACAAAGAATTCAGGCTTTACAGCTAAAAAGACTCTCCACAGCTAAAACATTATAAAGGCTATGAAAATGCACAATGTTCTCACCGAAGTGCTTGAGCAATAAAATTGCTGACAACACGCCCATCGTCAATATTCATGCGTGGTCCATATGTGTTAAAAATTCTAGCGATGCGAATTTCTGTAACATATAAATAGAAATCAATGTCAAAAAAATTTGAAACAAGAAAAACTTGGTTCAGGATGGAGAAATATAAACACACATGTTTACCTATGCCATGTTGCCTGTGATAATCAAACATCAAAGTCTCAGCCACACGCTTTCCTTCATCATAACAGCTCCTAACCCCTATTATACCAAAGAGGATGAACAAATTGTCATGACTTTGTTAAATCGTTGATAATGTGCATGATGGGGGAAACAGGAAATGAACACAGTTTATGCATAAAAAGGAAAATAATGTTCCCTGATTGTTCATGGAAAACAAAAGCAGAATAAGTTCAAAGTTATTTGGAAAGAAATGAAAGAATGAAACAATATTTAGCCTTTCTATTTTATTCCAATCATATTATCAAATTATTTCCAATTAAAAACAGTTATCTTATTATTACTAGACCAGTGAAAGATGCAAGAGATACTGGTTTGAGGAAAGGTGAACATACCAATAGGGTTAACATTGCCCCAGTAGGTCTCTGGTTGAGGGTGAATAAGAGGATCACCATATACCTCTGAAGTTGATGTAAGCAAAATTCTGCTTGACAACAATATGAATGAGTAAATCCAGCAGTTGATGGTGAAAAAAACAAATGATAAACATGTAATCGAATCGCCTGACCTAGCCCCAACTCGCTTGGCAAGACCCAACATATTTAGTGTGCCAATCACATTTGTTTTTATTGTCTGTCAAGAGATTATTTGTGCCAAGTTAGATAAGATTCACCTTCTAATTCTAAATAAAAACATGCATATAAGGTCTAACCAAAACAAACAAAAAAAGACATGATAGCATGCTATATCAGAAGAATCAAGGAGCTAGCAGCATCCTTTTCTTGTCCTTAAGCTAAAATAGCACTTAGCTTCGGATGTCATACACTCTCAAATTGAATGATTCCTAAAACTAGTAAATCAAAATATTTAGTCTTCATAATTTATCTGACAAGTAGTTTAAAATATAACCCAGATCGACAGAGTATAGAAGGCAAATTTCCTTTTGTCCAATAAGAATTTTTATGGACATAGTTTACCCTTTTAGTAATCATGGCACTCAGTACAGGTGCCAGAGAGAGGGCAGTAAAAGAGAAGATAGAAGATCCAATTACTAAATTATGGTAAAAGAGACTTCCAAGATGTACAAATGGTAGGGCCCAACAAACGAGTAAGCAATTTGGTTTACACTTAATATCTTGATGATGTATAGCAAGTATATGGCAAAAGAAAAAATAATACAAGCATACTGAATAAAAAATTGATTGCAGGTTTACACACCTTTACAGGATTATATTTATAGAAAATGGGGGAAGCAGGGCATGCTAGATGGTAAATCTGATCAACCTCAATCAACAATGGCTCCGTGACATCTAGGAAGAGGGGGAAAAAAACATACACAACTCAATCCAATAAACAATATAAAATTATAAGAGAAATTATAGCAATACAGGAAATGTTGAGAACAGTGGCGAATCAAACTCACGTGAAACCTCATGCACAAAGAAAAATATATGAAAAATAGCAATAAAGAAAGCCACCTTCCATTATATTACAAATATGGAGCTCCTTTTGCTCAACTTATTAAAATATCCTGCTCATTTTTAAATGTAATTAAGTGCTAATGATACCAAGTCTTGAGCTAGCAACCAATACATTTCATGCCTACTCAGTAAAACCTTTCAACATCAACAGTTTCAGGCATGCCTGATAAAAAATAGCAAGATTTCTAGATCAAGGACTAGACAAATTAAATCTAGGTCCAGTGAATAATCTAGATCAAAACAGGGAAATTTTAATAAGAAGCTAAAAGATTGTAACATACCATGGCGAATGAGCTCAAATCTTGGGTGGCCAATCCACTGTTTAAGATTGTCCTTTGATCCAGTAAAGTAGTTATCCACAACTATTACCTGAGTAAATAGACACACAATTTGTATTAGAAGATGATAAGCTTTTTCTTTTTGAGAAATCAACTGCAGCATCTTTGACAGATATAAACTTGTATGAATGACGTTTGCCATTGATTTATCCCACATCAAGAGAAAAAAAAAAAAAAAGTGGTATCCCAGAGATCATGGAACTTAACTACGTAAAAATAAAATAACTGAGCTTAGATTATATAAGAAGCTATGCTTACTTCATTTTTCTCATTTTCCATAAGTTTATCAACCAGATGCGATCCAATGAATCCAGCTCCTCCAGTAACCAAAATTCTCATATTGGACTGTCATCAGCAGTGAAAGTCATCATTGAAGAGCATATACACTTCTATTTCCAAGATGCAGAAAAACATAAACACATAACAAAACGCCAACCAAATGGGAAGTAAAGCCAACTAAAACTTGAAGCAGAACACTGATATTATGAACAAATCTTCATGATCTCATGGATCTGAGGCATTAAATTTAAGCAGGACAGAAAAGATCTCTAAATTTCCAGAATTCCTAAAACAAACATCTCTCATTTTGGCTGCGAAGTATCTCTTTTTATATGGAAAAATGACATTTATCCATGAAAATCATACTCAAAAATGAATCAAGAATAAATTTTGTGAATAAGTTTCAATGACATAATTGGCTTTCATTTCATCTAACATCCACATGATTACATTTGAGAAGGAAATGCATCAATTTCAAAATTTAATAGCAAGCAATATAACTAAAAGAGCTACATTCAATTATTTTCCTGATGGAATAGATCAGATTCGGCTAGTGCTAAACAGCCAACTACATTAAATTATCTGACTTTGGATCACTTTCACTACTTCTACCATACTTGTATTCCCGTAAAGAGTCATTTTCTTACTGATAAAGAAAAGCATCAAGCAGTCAAAACTACACAAAGCTACTGAAAAAAGGTTCTAAAATTATCAAAATAAGCATTTCAAGTAGCTATAACACTGAATCACTATAAAAGATGCAATCTTGCCTGAAAAAACTTGGAATTTCTCAAAGGAGATGGCATTGGAGGTGTCTTTGTTGTTGTTATTTGATGCTCCCCATTTGAAGAATTGTTGGCCATCTCTCAGATCTCAAGAACCTGCACAATCAACTTCCAAACAATCAATGCAACAAGCAAACAGACATCAAAAGACACATGATACCCTGTTCAAGATTTTCAGACACATGATACCCTGTTCAAGATTTACAGACATCACAAACTTATAATGGGATCACAAAAGAGTCAGACATAGAGAAAAGGGCAAAGCATAGGACCTAATGAGGATGAACTATATAGGAGAATAACCCAAAACCGTGATTTGCTCCCTTGTGATTCACAAGACTGAGGGATGAGACCCTGCTATTTATAGTCCAATAAACAGTCCAAAAATCGAAACTTCTTTCTCCAAATAATGAATTAGCAAAATAAATAATAAATTAAAAAAATGAAATAAAGAAAGAGCCTTCAAAATTACGTAAACCCAGAAAGAAAAATTATAAAAAGTCTTCAAATTGACGAAAAGTGAAAGTCTCCCGATACTTGATGATAGCTCCTCGATAACAAATACCAAAAACCCAGATCACACCAAACCAATATAATACAGCTCACGAATTCGAAACTTAAAATATATAGGGCACAAACCTGAAAATTCGTTCTTGATATTGTTTTACCTTTTACTACCTTAATAATAGTTAATAATTAAATTAAGCTAAGCTAATCTGAGGTTTAAAATCTAATGCGATCTACCAAAATAGGCAGTGCCGCAGTGGGATTTATCTGTTTAGTTTTTTGAGAAGAGAAACCAAGGAGGCTAGGACGGAGCAATGAAATATACCAAGGCATCAAACTCGCCTTTGTAGTAGTGCCAGTGGGAAGAGGGACTGCCGGAGATTCTCAAATTGTTTAAAAAATATTCCACCTCGTAAAAAACCACAAAATAATTTTTTCAAAAATACATAATATGATTCTATTTTCACTTTATTATATATAAAAAACGGTGAAAATAAAATATATGAATATTTTTAAAAATATATATGTATGTATTTTGAAAATTATGGTTTGATTTTCTATTATAAAAAAAATAGGTCATTTAGTGTGCATAAGCTTATTATATGGTTTATAAGTATCATCGTGAGCCGTTAATTAGCCTTCATTTGTAACCAAGGTAGATTGAATATAGAACGATAGATGATATATTTTACGACGTAGAATTATTTTAATTTTGTGGTTCCTTAACTTTTATTTTAACTTATCGAGCAATTCAATTTATAAAATTATATATATTTAAAAATTTCACTTATAAAATTATTTTATTGAACATTTCAAATCACATAATTAGATCAATTAAATATCGATTAGATGATTGAAAAATATGAAAATTATTATTCCAAAAATTTGTGCAAATCATACATCAAATTAATATTTTTCATATAAAATTAAAAATCACAAATATTGTTATTATTAGCCTGTATATGTGTAATATTATTAAAATTTATCATTTTAAGGGTGTAATAGATTTTTTCTTTTTCAAAGTTGAAGGTGTTATAAAATTAAAGTAATATATATTTTAATAAAGTAAATTTACAAATACCTTACGTAAAATGATGAAGTCAAACAAATAAATTAAGATGTATTGTTGGTTGTATGAGCTATTTACATTTTAAAGTTTGGCATCCTAAACAACAGTGGCTGTAGTTTAGTGGTAAGAATTCCACGTTGTGGCCGTGGAGACCTGGGCTCGAATCCCAGCAGCCACATTTCTCTTTTCTTTTTCTTTTTATTTAAACTTTAAATTTAAAGTGCTATGGGCTCTCTAGTTCGGGTTTTGTTGTGGGCTTTGAGACTGCAAAATTCATGAAGTCCAGTGCCAAATATTTAGTTTCTTCTTTTTTTTTTTCCCCGTAAAAAAGTTTCTTTCGTGAAGTTGAGTCAGAAACATTAATTGATAAAACATTAATAAAACAATTAGTATATTTTGTAATAAATTAAGACTTGAGACAACAACTTGAATTAAGAAAATATGAACAAAAATAAATAATTTATATCTTTTGATAAGTTAACATAACAACCTTAATATAAAATTACTCTTCCAGTTAATCTATGATATATATTAGTGAGAAGAAAGCAAGCCAACTGCCAAAATAATTAATCAGATAAACTAAACAAAGTATATAAAACTTCAGCTGGGTATATTGTTTTTTAATTATTCATTAAGGCGTGTTTGGCTTATAGATTGCCATTTGAGTTACCTAATATATTTTTTCTCATTGTCCTGTACATATTTACTAGAGCCGAGCTCGAATTCGAATTGAGTTGAACCTTTTCAATTTTTTTTTAATCGAGTCTCGAACGGGCTGGCTCATTTATATCGCTGCTCACACGCCAAGAACACCCACATGCACAAAATACTAATTCACAGGCCCAACGGCTAGCTCAAGGCGTTGGGTCCAGGTTTAGAGCTACTTTCCCCAATGGAGGAACGTGACAATATCTTTTGGTAGAATGTTGCAATTTTAGCTTTCATTTATTATCACAAGTTGATTTCTTGCTTTTTGTATAATTGAAATGTGAAATTTCCTAGTCCACAAGAAAGTGAAAGTTTTTTTTTTTTAACAAAAATTAAAAGAAAGCAATTATACTGTTACTCCAATAATTAAACATCTACCTTATGAGATAGAGAAGAAAAAAAAAATTATTTACTTCTACAATTGATCGTTGAATTTTATCTTTTATCTTTTATTTTTTATTTTTTTGCATACATGTCTTAAAATTCAGGACGGAGGATTTTTTTTTTTTTAAATCGCTAATCTTATAAATAAAGTTTATTATATAGGATACAATTATGTATAATTGGCCGTAGAAATTTGATGATCATGTTATGTAAATTCTCCACTCAATTGTCTGTTGGTAATTGATAGTCGTAGAAATTCGATGATTATTAATATATTTTTTGTTATTTAGGATAAGCCTACGCTGTATATGGATTTACTTATATATTAACTCAATTCACGAAGGATTTTTTTAAAATTATTATTATTTATTATTTTTTTTAGTAAATGGTAAAAAAAATAGTCTTATTTGAATTAAAAAGATATTTTAAATTGATTTAGTGTACAAGTGATCCACTGAATTTAAATGAGTCATTCTTCATAAAGATAAATAGAAATTAAAGTTGCTAAAAGGATTATTAATTTTACTTAACTGGGAATTGAAGCAAGAGAAAGGGTGAAATTATAAAAGAAATTATAATAATAAATTAAATTGAACCATTAGTTTAAATATCTATTACTTTACTAATCTTACCATAAGTATTACATACCAAAACGTGATATAGTATAGTGGTAAATATATATACGATTTAATAATAGATGAAATAATAGATGAGGTTCGAATTCTTCACTCCAATGCTAAAAAAAAAAAAATCATAAGTATATATAAAAATAATTAAATACTGATACAATAAAACTTTTATAGTAACCAATTAATATATTGCTGAAATTCTACTTAATAAATACTAATGAATTAATATGTATGATCTCATAAAATAAAATATAGTTTTGACTATCGTAAACCATAATAATATGTAAAAGGTTATATTTGAATAATAATTTATATAATTAGTGATATTAATACTCTATAATTTTATTTTTTAATAAAAATTTAATATTCCTTTCCATTTGAGATGGAAAATAATGAAACCTCATACTAAATATTGAAATCTTACTTTTCAAATCTTCCCTTTTAGAGATTTTGGCAATCAAACGCCAATTACAGTATCCGAACTATGTGTAACGCTGACCTTTTCCTTTTCTTTTTAAACAAGAATTATGCAAAAGGAGTTTTCCGTTTTAAGTCATCGATCCTCAAAAAGAAAAAAGGAAACATTTTCCATTTTGATTTTATTTTCTTTAAAAATATAATTTCTCTTGTAAATTTGATTTTTCCTTTGGTAATTACTTTGCTGGATTATAGATTTCAAACTATATAATAATAAAAAAAAGAAAAAGAAAAAGAAAAAGAATAGATATAGTTTTCTTTCGTTCTAGAATAGTTAATATGATGTAAGATTACAACTTCAAATTTCAAGAATATTTATCACTTTGTAAATTAAGTGGTACAAATTTTCAATTGTACAAAGCATGGATTTTACAAGAAATTTCATGCAAACTTATGTCGTTTCCTGGGTTCTCATATTGAATAAGTTCTTGAATTCCTTTCTCAATCTCTCTTGCCTCTTTTATTAAATTTTTCATGCAAAAACCTAGGGCACCCAAACACAAGACCAATTGACTCTTTTGCTTCTCATTCTCTTCAAGTTCTTGAAACTTATCTACAACTTCATTTGAATCTTGAAGAAAAGAATTCATAATCTTCTCCATCTCATCTTCCTCATCGGAACCCGAAATTCCAGAAAACATTTTTGGATTTGGAGATTTTCCCAATTCAGGATCGTAATTAATGTTTTTATTTTCAAGTTCCTTGTCAAGAAATGTTAGGGATTTCAACAGAGAGAGATCCTCTAAACATTTAATTAAACCACCCACCATTTCTTTAAAAAGTTGAACATCATCACTTAGTTTATTTAAGTATCCCTTCAAAGAGATACCTTCAACTTTTTGTGATTCTTGTTCGAGGAATCCAACTGCATGAGCACTAAAAAGCAGAAGATCCACCATCTTTGACAAAGACACCAAAAGCTTACTATAGCAGCCACTATAGAAAGGCAAAAACCAGAAATTGGGCTCCACCTCAGCTTCTCCAATGGATTTTTTTAACTCACTAACTTCCAATTTTAGTATCTTTTGCTTATCTACCACATTGTCTTTATTGGAGTCAAGGCTAATTGACCCAATACAAGCAAACAGTGACCCTAAACTTTTATTTAGATGAATTTTGGCTAGAGAAGCAGCTCTTGTAGGTTGCAAAATTAACTCCACCATAATTGAACAAGACAATCCAATGAAGGTTTCAGTAATTCTTGCCATGGCAAATTCACTTGGCGGGCCGAAATTTTTCCTACCCAAAATTAGCACTGCACCAATTGCCGCAGAGAGTCCACCAGCCTGACCATACATTCTACTGCGCCTTAAAAAGCTAGTAAGAATGAACCAAGGAAGAAGAGATAAAAATCTTATAGGCAAGAATCTTTCGAAGACAAAACAACCAATTGCTCCATAAACAGAACCTAAAACTGTCCCTTGTGCTTTTACGTTAGCAACTTTAAATGTTGCCTCTCTTGCTGCAGCAAAACTAATAGCTACTGGCAGAGCTGACCAGAAACCATTTTCTTTGCTGTATAATAAACCGAATAAAGTTGCAAAACCTAAAGAAAGTGAACATTTGACGGCTGGTAAAACCCTTTTTGTATTCACATTCATAGTACAGTTACTCCAAACGTTCTTGAAATGGCTTTCTTGCTTTCTTGAATTATTACTTGCTCCTTCCTTGTTTTCTTGCTTTGGGTTTGGTAATGGTTTGCAGTGCAGGAGGTTGATGCAAAATAAGAAGAAAAGAGAGGACAGATGGTCGTTGTGGTTTGTTGGGATTGTTTGAAGAGTTTGGAAGGATTGAATTATTGTTTCAGCTTTTGATTCTGGAACAGTTAAAGAATTATCACAAGGGAAACAGTTCTTGATTTGTTCTACGGTTAAGTTTACATGGTCTTCTAATTTTAGTTTTTCTTTGGTTGTTTCTCCTCCTAGCATTCTTACAGGAAAAGAAGTCATACTATTTAATGCCATTTCCATTCCTTTTAAGGGTATCTCCAGTTCTTGCAATTTCGCTCCAGGATTCTTGTAACTAGGCCTCAAAAAGTCCAGTGGAAATCTCTCCCATTTCATGCTTCCCTGTTTTCAATTCAAGAAATAAATTAATTGTTAGATGGAAATACATATATGTCACTCTACTAAGTGCCACATGACGTAAGTTTTAAAAAAATTTATTTTAACGTACTATTTGATTATTATGTATTTTTATCTGTATACATTCGAATTCATATTCAAATACACTTTTTCAAAATTTCACTTTCTTGTCTAATATCAAATAACAAATACACATTAATTTAGAGAGAGTCTAATTAATGCTTACTTGATAACGCTTAATACTCTGGAGAAGTTTGGTTCCAGCAATAGCTAAAGACTTGGATTGTGAGATAGAAGATAATGCCAATGCACTGTCTTGTTCACAGAATGCCTTCACATAAAGTTTTAGCCTCTCTGAAGCGTTTTCAACAAGGAGCTTGCAATTTTCTTTCACCTGCAACACACCAACATGTCCAAATTAAATTCTTTTTTTTCCGGCATTTCATAAATTTTAAATATATATATACACACACACATACACACACAGACGATAAGAGGAACACTTACACCTTTTCTTTTCTTTTCTTTTCTTTTTTCTTAAAGGAACAAAATTTACTGTAGAACTCGAGATCTGTATACCCGTTTTTTAATTTTTTTAATCTGCTCTCCTTCATGATTCAGTGATCAATAACTTGCCTCGGTTAATTTATATTTATGGCTTTCTGTATATACCGAAATACATACTGTTACTATATTAATATACGTACAGCAAGACAAAATTTTTGGACCAACGTAAGATCCACCGTTACAAATCATTACACATCAACATTTGTTTCAACTTTTGTGACTTATGATGATATGATGAGTCTCATATTGGAGTACGGACAACTCTCTAATGTTTGGAATTTGGCCACAAGGCCCACAACCAAACAAATTGTAATGGTCATTCTCATTTTCATTTGCATTTGAGTGTCTATCTATTCTAAAAAACATCATTAAAATTATATATAATGTATAATACTCCTTTTCTTTTAGAAATTTATAAATGAGAAGAAAAAATGAAACATTGTAGGAGAATTATAAAATGATTAATAAAATTATATTTCATTAATTTTTCTCGGATTCAAACTCCAAACTTCTAAAACTACAGAATTAAAAAACTGATTAACTAATTTAAATAAATAACATACCTCCCAACAGGCCAATCTCGGATATGGCAACAACAAGGCAAGAATACTAGCCAAGACTCCAATGGCTGTACTAACAGCTACATTCAGAGGATGCATGATAGGCTCAGTATGGACGCCATTGATAAAGGCTACAACGTAAAGAATAACAATTTGACCTAATGCAATCCTTTTAGCTATCAAATGAGTCCCTTCAGGAATTACCACTGTAAATGCAGCTAAAGCCGCTGCTACTGATATGGTACCAATACTGAACCGAGCTGGTCCAATGAGCCATAGACTCAACATGGCAGGTCCAACAGTCTGGACCGTAGCATACATAGCTAGCCAGCAACCGTAGAGAGCATCGCCTGCGGTTGCATCAGTTCCTATTAGTATAACAGTCACATATGAGAATGCAGGAAAAGCTATTCGGTGGCGTAGAGAGGCTGGGCCATAGAGAGAGGCGCAACCCACTATTCCGCATGCTAGGCCGGTTCTAAAGGCGGAGGCAAGGCTCCACCGCCACACGGCTCGAGCTCGGTCTGGGCTATTGGATGGGGTTGACATTATGGTATAGGGAAAATAATGTAAGGGGAAATATTGGTTTCTTGTTTGTGTCACATGCAATGAGAAGCAAAACTTTTAAGGCTTGTTGCGGAGAGGAAGGAGGGTGGGGTATTTAATTGTCAGGAGAGAGAGGGAGCTTTTAAGTGGAAATTCAGAACCACGTATAAGGTACTATGGGACCCATGTGCCGTTGGTGAGTGGGGTGATGCCAGATTTTCAAATGTGTTTCCTTTTTTCTTCAATGGTACTATGGGACCCAAGTACTGGAAGGTCTTGGTAAGGGAGTAGGAATGAAGAAGTCTTCTAATTTGCTTCCTTTTTTCTTTCTTATCGGGCCAGGAGGTGTAATTTCTTTGGCGTCCTATAATGTAAATGTTTTTGCCTTGTTAAAAAACGTGCACTTCCTCAGAACTTGTGACCGAGATTGCTTACTGTCCAATTAATATCTTATTGGTTAATTTGCTTCTTGATACAAGGTTCAAGAGTTGTGAATGTTTATATTTATTTCTAATGATAGAGTATTTCCAAAAGAATTTTCCTTATAGAATCATAAATTCCAAACCTAAAAATTGTTAGTATTCGAAGAATTTATCTGAATATTGAAATTTAAAATCATCATTATTGAGAAGACTTTATTTATATATATTTTCTCTGTTTTAAAATATAAGTCGTTTTGAGTGATTAGTTTATTCCAATATATAAGTCATTTTGAGTATTTTAAGGAGTAATAAATGATTTTATTCCAATATTACCCTTATTTACATTACATACAATAAAGATTTTCAAAAGCAACTATTGATTTTGAGATAAAAAATAATTTAGTACAATTATCTTTAGTTTTGTTATAATTTAAGAGAATTCATTGCTTTCTTAATCCTGCGCAGAAATCTTAAACGATTTATATTTTGGGATAGAGGAAGTATTATCATAGTTGGAGCTCAAATTAATATCATTTACGCCAATTAGGTGATGGTCTGGTTAGTTTTTTCACTTATATGAAGAGTAAAAAGTCTTAAATTCAATTCTTTTTATCACAATTGTTGTTTTCGCCAAATTTGGTGGGAGTATGTGAATGGCGTGTGTAATATATTCAAATTTGCCCATTAGATGAATATTAATTAATTAGGTATGCGGTTAGTGGCTCGGCTTAGTTAAGACCAAGAGCCGATTTATGACTTTATTTTTGTGTCGTATTTTAGGCAACTTGTCCTCCTGGCAAAAGCTACATGCCGTCTCCACTCACCAACCCACCAACTAGAATGCAGTAAGATAAATTAATTTAGCCAATTAGAAATATAGAATTACAAGCACACCCATGCATGAAACCTCGTTTTGGTTTTCCAAAGCATTTGATGTCTAAGATAAGGCACTTTTACTTTAATTACTCGATTATTATAATTTATACTTTATTCCGCCGAAAGGATACTGCTCAAATATAAAGTTCACCTTTTAATTTCACTTAGAGGTTAACCCTAAAAACTACAAATTTTTTATTTTTTCTATATTTTTAATAATTTTGTGAGTTCTATATATGAAATTCTAAATATATATTTAGACTCGATTTGATAAACCAACCGTAATAGAATAAAATATAATGTGATAAAATGCAGTTTTTACTTTTTAATATGTATATATACATAATAATAAAAATGATATTTCCTTTGGGCCTTAGCTATTTATTTTTCAACTTAAGAATGTATAAATTATAAATATAACTTATGCCAACATGAAATTAAGAATCTTAATCTTTATATTAACTATAACTATACCTCTCATTAATTAATTAATTAATTTTATTTTTTAAGGAAAGGTGAATATAAATTTAAAATATTTCATTTTCCTGTAGTATAAGATTATTATTCATCATTTAAAATAATCGAATTAAAGATAACTAAGAAGTGAATAAAGAAAGCTAAAAATGAAAGGTATGTACATATCCACGTTATAATTTTATTTTTCTATTTCAGAGGATTAGGATTTGCAATTAATTAATTATAGATTAATAAGCTTAATTTCCTCATGACTAAAATTAAAATCAAATCAGAATGTATAGTTAGGTGAATGCTATCGTGTCATTTTATATTTATTCTTTTATTAAAAATGATCCATGTAATCATTTTTTTTAATTCATAATCTTCCTTAAAAATTCTTGAGCTGATAGAAAGTTTTCTTTCTTTTTTTTCTTTACCACAATCCTTGTGAGACCAAGCCATAATGATCTGACTGACTTCAATTTGATTGGAAGGGATTTTATTGTTACCCTAATAGATTTTTAGTGAATTTGCATAAATAATAAATTAAGAGGCGAAAATAAAATTAAGCTTATCTTAATTGATATATAATTTAATTGTAAAAACATTCAGCGCTTAAAATTAAAATTTTTAATATTTTCTAATTTCAGTTTAATTCTTATTTGTATATCATTCAAAAATTTTATTTACATTAAAATTCAATAAGTTAAAAATTTCAACTTATAAATTTTGTATATATATAGAATAATTTAGTCATTCAAAAATGTAAGGTTGTGTTTAGTTCGAGAAAATCCTGTTTTCTATTTTTTAAGAAAATAATTTTTTCAGAAAATGAAAATTAGAAAACAGAAATTGGAATGCGTTCACTTGGTAATAATAAAAAATTTTATTTTAAATTCAAAACTTCACAAATATTTTTCATGACTTTTATAATTACAAAAATAAAATTAGAAATTTTTTTTGAAAATTTTTAAATTTTTATTATCGATTATTTATAATAATAATATCAATTTTATCATTTTATAATTTTTTTAGATAATAAAGAATATAATATATTATAATAATAAATTTAATTATATATCAAGGAATAATATAAATTTTAATGTATTTGAATATTTTTTATTTTTTCAATGAAAATGTTTTATAGAAAAATTAATATAAATATTATAATTTTAATTATTAAAATGTCATTTTTTAAAAAATAAAAACATTTCTTGGAAAACTTTTATAGAAAATTATTTAAATTTTCTACGAGTGAACACACCATAAAAATTTGAATTCTCTGTCATTCAAAAAGTTTTTATTTTTCTTAAAAAATCTATGAAAAAAAAATTGTATTATAATATAAATTTTATCTATAATTTAATAATAAAATATTTATGTCAGTGGATCATGTGAGAAGCTCATCCTTTAAAGAATTTTCAATGGTGTGAAAAAAAAAAAAAAGGCCGCACGTTCGTTTATCTTTGTATATAATTATCAACTAGCTAAGTAATTAAAATCATAAGTAACTTCTACGAACGGTGAGATTAATGTTGGATTAGTGGAAATCAAGGACAAAAATCTAAGATAAAGTTTGCAGTAATGGCTAATACCCAAATTAAGCTGGGTGAGCCAACTAGCCAATTGCTCAAATATGCAAAAAAAAAAAAAAAAAAAAAAAAGTATTACTATTTACTTTTTGTAATTTCTAACAAGAAATTAAGTCGAAACATCGTGAATTAAATAATGACGACATCAAATACATAAGACTTAAAGTGGGTTTTCTCTAGATTTCCACTTGAACCATCTTGTGATCTTTGAGGACAAGGAAGAGTCATCTTTATAAAATTTGAAGTTCTTGTCAAATGTATTCATATACCTTTTAGTTAGTGCACAAGTTAGTTAAAGCTAAAACAGTTTACTCGTATGCTCATATACACATATATTAATTTTCAAGTTAGTGAAAATAAATGAAAAACATTTTTCTATATATATTAATTGGCTGAGCTTATATACTTTGCTTACGTAGCTGAAAGTACAGAAGAGTTGTAGCATGCTTTTCCCACGAGGGTTTAATGGAGGAAGCACATAAAGAAGCACTTGCTTTGTGTATAATGACATCCAAAAGAAAAGCCAATAATTATATATTATAAAATAAAATAAAATAAAAGTCTTATAGGAAAAAAGCTAATATAAAGGTCTTTTTGGAAAATTGTATGTAGACTTGTAAGAGCAGGTGTGGTGGGATCCTATACATGCTGGAAATTTATAAGTGGGAACATATCAGTTTGTTTTTTATACGGAAAATAAAAATATAATTCTCATTATATCAGTTTTTTTAGTATTAACTCATTCCTTAATTAGGGATTTTTAATTATTTAACGTATGAATTTTCACTAATTCAACTATTGCGGTCCCTATATTATAAAATAATTATATAATGGAATGACAATATCAACGTTATTACCAGTACTTAAAATGTCCATTGAACGAAAATAACATAAAGGATATTTAAATATTTTAATTTCTTTTCATCTCCGTTTTTTTTATTTTAATTCATGTATCTCATATTTCTCTTAAATTCTTTTTTTCCTATTTACCATTTACAAGAAATTAATTTCAAAATATGATTTATTCACAATTTTTTCAAATATATTAAGAGTTCGATTTCATTATGTATAATAATTTCTAACAGAAAATAATTAAGTTCCCATGACAATTTTATACAACACTAGTGATCTTGAAATAGTTTCAATTGTTTATGCTGTAGAAAAAAAGATAATGATGAATGAAAACTATGATTTATATATAAATGTAACAGCTAAATTAATCTTTTTAAATTCCAATTAATATCTTCCAAAGCAAAAGTTACTGTTTGTTGGGAAGATAATTAAATGAAACTATCTACAAAATTACATAAAGCTTAATCAGAATTTTTATCCAAGATAGAAAAACATTTATTTCTTGTTACGTAAATGTGTGGGTGCAAACTAATTATGAAAAAACAAAAATAACAAAAAAAAATCAATCAATATATTTATTAAATAAAAATATAGTTGTAATTATTATTAAATTAATTTAAGGGATTAAATAATTATTTATTTAAATAGATAAAGAAATAAATATCTTTAATTGGACGTGCAATAAGATAATGCGTCAGCTAATCCTTTCTGTTCGGAATCCGAAGGGTCATCAACTCATCGGTTCGTGTCTTCACTTCAAAGACATGAACCTCTACAAATTATAAATCAATAGTAAAATATTATAAAAAAATTATTATAAAGAATTAATTATCAAGAAGACCAACGTCAAAAAGCAATGTTCAAGCTTTTAAGTGCATGCATGACAACTAATGACCAAAAAAAAAAAAAAGAGTATATCACTTATCACTTAAGGGTAAAAATTATAATTAAATAACTTTTAAATAAACCAATTAAAATGATTCATGTTATAATCACGTAACCTTCTAATTTTTATTAATTATTCTTAGGTATGAAATTGAGGGCGAGGTTGAATTCACGATGGAGAAAAAGATATTTAACTAATTTTTTTTTATAGTAGTTTATATCACTCTCGATTTATCATATTAAAATTAATTTTGTTCTCGCATTAAACTTATAAAATAAAAGTGTTTTAAACAAATATTTTATCCATCGATCGAATACTTGATCCTTATTTAGAGGACCCAATTTCATTTTTTTTTGTAGTTAATGAATAAAGGAAACAATATATATTGGCGCAAGAGAAGTTCTAATTAAGTTGGTGGAATATGATATCTCCTCCATAATTTGTGTAAGAGAGAAATGAGCATTTTAAAAATTTTCTATGTAAAATTAAGAAGTCCAACAAATGAATGCTCTGCATATATGTTTAAAGTGAACTTATACGAGATAATTTTTTAGAAAAAATATTTTGTTGCAAACTTTAAAATTAAAAATTAAAAACAGTAGAAAAAATATTTTGTTGAAATATATTGATTTTTCAATACACATAAGACAGAAATTATTTAGACTTGCACCAAATTTGCATCTTCCGATTTATGTATACGGACAAAAATAACATTTAATATTTTTCTATAAGTATTACATTTGAAATAATAATTAATACGAGGAGTAATTTTATAACACACTAATTATTTTTTAACTATATAACGTACTAATTTTTGTTTTATAATACTTTTCATATTTAAGAAAATAGTTTATTTTAAAATACTTATCATATTTGTAGTTTTAAGGAATAATAAGTTTTTTTTCCATGTTACCTTTGTATATGTTGACCAACAATTATTTGGTGTTTGGATATATTAGATTAAGGACAATATAGCCAATTTGCTCAATAATTTATTGTAATTTAGACAAGTTTAATAATATTTTTAAGAGACGTGAAATTTTAAATGTAACAAGTATTATGAAAGAAAAACAATATTTATTTTATAGGATCGAGATTAAACTGAAATGAAATTTAAGGCGGAACAAATGGTTTTAGTATGAAATTAAATGAACTCTAATCATATTCCATATCTGTTTTGATCGAGTTATATTTAAAAAAAAAAACAAGAAAAGATCGAATTAAGTTGCAGTTTCAGTTGTAACTGAAATCAACTTGTAACCAAGTTTAGTTAGATCCCTGAAAGGCTAATTAATGATAGTAACTATATTTTAGTTTTGAAAATAAAAAGACTTTCATAAAATTGAATATTTGTTGTAATTATATGATTTTTGTCACGTAATTTTTATTCTTAACTTGGTCTGAATCTGAATCCAGCATATAAATAGAAGTCCTTGTCAGTACACCTCTATCTCAATAGGTCTCAAATTGTCTCCAATATGAGCAATAAATGTCTGTCCCAATGGCAATAGGCCAGCTATATATTTTCCAATATATGGACTAAGATATTTGTTTTCCTTTTAATCATCTAATGTTCGAAGTCTCCTGACCTAATTAATTTGAATCCGTGTCTACATACTAATAAAGGGGATAAAGTGTTATTTTTAGAGTATTTAAAAGATTTCTATGCTCAAGGTTTAAACTCGAAATATCTGATTAAGATAGAATGGACCATGCCATTCCATTTCACCCCTCAAGGCATATGGTGTAAAATATTACTCCCTCTGTTCCAAAATATAAGTCGTTTAAGATTTTTGCATAGATATTAAGGAAATAATTAATTCTTTTAGATTGTAACAAATTCAAGAGTAGTTTGATCAAATTATCCTTTATTTCAAAACCAATAATTGCTTGTGAAGTATTTATTACATTTAGTATAAACAACGGCGACACTGAAAAAATATCATTTATTACTTTTTAAAATATATAAAATAATTTATATTTTAAAATAAAATAATAAATAAAAACGATTTATATATTAGTCCAGAAGAATTAATTTACTATAAGTGGGAACACGGGGTAGATGACACATAGCACCAACAACCATATCCTGTCAGTGTGGTGCTAAAACCAATTGTTGGTTGCTTGAATGCCATTAAGCCAACACTCCTAATTTCTTCACAAGTTTCCACAAATCTTTATACCAGTTGGAAATTTGTCACCTCAAACAAAAATTAATTTCGAATTGCAAAATCGTCTTTTGTGTATAGAAATTTTTATAATTGCTAGAATTTAATTCATTCACCTTGGGAAGAGAATTGAATTATATTTCATGAATATGAAGCAGAATATTGATTGAAATACTGAAACGACCCGAAAATTTAATTTCGTAGAATTTTCATTTAAAAACTAATTTTTTTATTTCAACCAATGAAATTATATCAGCTAGTATTTTATTATTGCTAAACTGGACCCGTAAACCAATTCGAAAACTCGAAAACCAAGCAAGTCGAGCCGAATCATTGAAATTAGACCAAACCGGTTCGAATCGAACCGGAATGGTCTAGAAGCCCTAAGATTTTTTTTCTTTCTTTTTCTTTTTTTCTTTTTTTTTCTTTTTTTTCTTCTTCTTCCTTGCGCCAGCACCAGCGCGCGACCCCCCCTCCTCCTTCCCTCTCTCGTTTTTCCAATCACCTGAGACCAGCGCCTTCAACCACCACTCCTCCACCTTCGACCACCACTCCTCCACCTCCAGTTTCCTTTTCTCTCTGTTTCCGCTGGCGCAGCAAAGGAGAGCTGTGCTATTCCGATCGGCACAGTCTCCTGCAGCTCCTCTCTTCGATTCTCCGGCAAGATCAACCAAAGACCGGCCGATTAGACCTTCCTAATGACGCTAATAGCTTTGTCGGCCACAGTCCTCGTCAGTTCCATCCAGGTTCGCACCAACAGTATCGGTTTTGAGCATTCGAGCTATTTTCGGTCATTTTAACCGGAAATATTCAATTTTCCACACATTCTATAGCTAGGTAAATTGATTTTTGACCCTGTTTCAGTATATTTTCATGAATTCTTTGATTATAGTTTAAGAATGAGTGTAGCATGATTATGACTGCAATTATTATTGCTAATACTTAGGCTATTGCAGAAATTTATATATATCTAGCTACTGTTTAGCTGAATGTGATTAGGAATTTCGAATTTTTGCTTTTGAATTGGTATATAAAGTGATTCCTATATCGAAGGTTACATTATTACATTTATTATAAATCCTTGTGAAGAATTAAGCATTCTTTAGGTTGAAGATAGCTAGTTAGCTATATGTTCAAGCCCTTGTTATCCTATGAAGGAATTATTAACTTGTTTCCATTTTGAATGAGTTATAAACTGAATTTTATTAAGAAATGTGCAAAACCAATGGATATATCATGAGTATTAAATAGAAAACTTTGAAGTCCTTGAGCGAGCAACAATTTATTGAGTTGATTTCTTGAATTGTAGTGTTTTGGCCGGATGAGTATGTGAAGTCGTAAACCAGGTTCTTGATGCGGTATAAGCTTAAGTTTAGGAAACTATATTATTTTTGGTGGGCAGCAGCTATTTCAAATACTTCGTACCATTTTATATAATCGGCATGGAAACAGATATATGTATGTATTGATATATTTAATACTCTTATGTCGGTTACCGCTTGATAACAATGTGCTTGCTAAATTAACAATTCAAATATAAAACGCTTAGCTATATCTAGAAGTTGTATTTTCATGTCAAAGACAGAAAAATTGATGGGCCTTAATTATATGTTTAAGTTGTGAGTTGGGTTACTTAAAGTATGCATCAGTTTAGTGACTAATATAGAGTTTTAATAACAATTAAATATGATGTTTATACCTTGAACAAGAATGATTGGTAATATGTTTGGAACAAGTGAAGGTTATTTTTAATTTGCGAGTTATGGTTGAATGGTGATATTGCTATTAATGGAGGATGGAAACTCGACTTGGTTGATTGCCCGACGGATGGGCTGTGTGCATTGATTGATAAATATATATAATATTGTGATATTTGAGCAGGTAGATAGTTCAATTTTTAGGGGAGGTGCTGCCGAAATTTCGATAGAACTTAGACTAGTTTTAAGTAATAAGATAATTAATAAGTTTATTTAGATTAATTCTATAACTTAATAAATATTAAATAGAGTGCTCTAATTATTTTATTATCTTTATTATTCATTTAATTATTTACATATTTATTTATTTTCATTATTATTGTTATTATTGCTATTTATTTTATTATTGTTGTTTCTTGTTAATACTATTTATTTATTTGCATTGATTTTGGATGTTTAATTGAGCATTGCATTACGATGTCTAATTGATTAATATGTCTGCATTTGATTGCAATGTTTGATTAATTGTGTTGTGATATTGTTGTGCTTTGTTTGTGTGGAATTGGGATGAAGTGGGTCACCATGGGTTTGTGAGGACGGTCGATTAAGCATGGATCCTGATTATGATAAATTATGAAACTGGACCGTCGGCCGGGTAAATGGGAGATCGGCGCCCCCGTGTGCACCTACCGTTGTGATCTATATGATATGTAAAACCACAGGTTGGCTTCTTTATTGGGCGCACCTGATAATCTAGATTTGATCGCAGCCCGCAGGGTGGCCTCCTGTTGTGAGCGCCTGATGATCTAGATTTGATGGAGACGACCGGGTAGCCACCTGTTGGTATGGAAAAGAAAAGAGAGAATGGAAAAACAATGAGAGGGCTGGTCAAGTGAGGATTAGACCGGTCGGCCAGAATGGGGGATCGGCTCCCTTGTGCACACGTGAGAGGATGGGCCATGTGGGAGGACGGCTCATCGGGGGTTTCGGTGACGCCGCAGACCAATTTCCACGTGATGTGATTATATGAAGATGTTTATGATTGTGAGTGCTGGTGATATGCCATTTGAGTGACTGGCTGCGTGAGCATATAACTAGTCGGATGACTAGATTGATATGTTTACACATTTGTGTGACTGCGTGTGTTGTGCAATAATTATTACTCCTTAGAAAACTCACTTGTCTTGTTTGAATTTTTCAGGAAGTAAGTTTCTCTTTAATACGGTTTAAGCTATATTTCTTCGCCACAGGGCTATTAAGAAGTTTTCCTAGTTCCATAATTATTTTACTATGTAATTATATGTATAAAAAGCTATGTATACAAAATAGTTAGTGACTCCGCAGTTGTAGAATTTGTGTACAATTAGTCGTGTATTAACATAGACGATATAATTATGTGAGCCCATATTAAGATGTGATGTATTGTTAATTAGGGCCGAACTGTGGAATTTTGTAGAAGATAAATTTGAGCCGAGATGTAATAAAATCTTGAGGTTTATTTATTTAGTAATATGGGCTGAATAGTTGAAATTTATATTGGAATAGTAAATTTTAGTGTTTCAGGCTTACTACGGGCCTCGGGGGCCTTAAGCTTACCTGGGCCCTAGTGCCGGTCCGGTCCATGGAAACGGGTCGTGACAAAGTTGGTATCAGAGCTTAGGTTAGGGTTCTAGGACACAACTGCGGAGTATAGGAAATTTCTTTATGTTGGGATCGGCCGTAACCAACATAAGGAAGGGAACTTTGTGATTCCCCTCTTTAGGGATGGTGGACGCACTAGACCCTATGAGGTGGGAAAACCCACACCTATTGTGTAAAAATCTATAAACTATAGAAGAACTAATTGAGGATTAGAGTGAAAGTAATGGATAGTAGGATGAACCCATCACAATACCTGTAGGGGCTAAAGCAATTATCAACCCTTAAGCTAGGGAATAGAGTAATACCTGATGGTAGTGGATTGGCCTGATCACCCAGTACACTACTTTTCATGTGAACTCTATCCCTGTCAGTGAGTAGGATAGTGTAGAGAATAAATAGGATCTTCATTGGTATGGTAGATTCATGAACATAAATAATAACTTTGAGGTAAGTAGAAATCTGTGTCTAGTTTTTAATACAGCTACTGAATCTCTTTAGTATAAACCTTTTTATTTTTGTCTTCATTTTATTTACCTGACATTTTAAATTTAAAACCCCATTTTTTTTATTTATTTTAAATTCTAATTGTGTTATGATAAATAATTTGAAATTGATTATTTATATAGAAAATTATTTTTGAAAGCTGTCCATTTATATCATGGGGCCAATTGGATTAGATCATAAAAATGAAATGATTGCGAGAATAATAAAATTTTAAGGAAGATTTGGAAAAGAAGAATAAGACAAGTGGTGATGATGATATTAACTAATAGACAGTTAGTAGTCAAGCTGAGAACATGAACGCTGGAAATGTCGGGTAGCCGATTTTGGTATAGAAGTTAAGTGGGGATTACATTTGGAGTATGTGATTGTTTAATGTATAAGCGAGAAAGAGAACAATAGAAATGAACTTGGACAGTTTAAGGGTAAGACATAATAGGTAATTGTAATATATATATTAGGAGTAAGTGGTAGATAAAATTTAAGGAACTTATAAATACCTTACTAGACTTGAATAAGGGAAAGATTGATTGACTAAAGATAGATAAAATAGGTAAGTTGAATATGAAATTGACGTAAGGTAGTGATAAGTAGATGCGAATCTTGAGTTAATAATTCCACGTAGAGAATTGAACTTTTGTTTAATTAAGGTTCTAATTAAAATGTTAGAACCGTGGGTTGTAAATTCTAATCTAGGCCATGAACAGGAAGTGAGAGGTTAATAGTAAATATAAACTGGACGATGAGGAGTTATTGAGATCAACTTAATGTAATATGTGGATGGTAAGGTATTATTAGGTTGGGAATTAATGAAATTTAATTGAAAAATCTGTGTTGATAGGTATTAGATAAAGGTGAATATTTAAGATAGGTAATAAATATTAAGTTGAATTATTGGTGATTAGATAGATCGCGATTAATGATGATTAGTAGACAAAATAATTAATAAGAATACTCTCTTATCCTTAACGAATTAATAGACAACATTAGTAGAATGGAAGGTTATCAAATGAGATGTAGGTTGTGAATGGAAGTACGAATTACTAAGAGATATTATTATGAAAGTTAAATTTTCGTGATGAGTATTAAGGTGACATAAGGAATAAGCGTTGGAAAGAGAAATTGATGGTTAAGTGGAAGGAGTGAAAATTTTTATAGGATTGAGATAGCTAAGGGATGCAGTGATTTAGGAGCTGTATATCAGATGAACTAATCTATAGTAAAGATATTATAGGGACAATCGAATTTGCATAGATGAGAAACAAAAACAATTATTTCGAAGCGGCCTGTGATATAATAGATAGCGGAGATTGCAAACGATTTTGCCTAAAGTTTTGAAGGAAAGCAACCAGTTTTCAAAAAGTTTTGATTTATAAGGGTTTTATTAAATAACACATGTGAATTGAACGAGTTAATTCTTATTATTATAAATAAATTAAATTTCAATTGTTTTGTGTTTGAAAGCTATGTGTTAAGTTTTCCTGAAGAAATGCCTAGTGAAAGTTTAAATTTTCATATGAAATTATATATACATAAAAAAAAAAAAAAAAAAAAAAACTATATATTTTCTTGTTAAATCCAGTTTTATTGTAAGATTTTATTTAAGAGCGATTTTCTAAAGAGATTTCAGTAGCTGTCTGAAGATAGTAATTGGAGAATTAGACAATAAGCTTAAGTTTCTCGTAAACTTCAGCCAAGTGGCACTAAATAGGATTGTTGGCAATAGAAATTCGAGGTTATAGTAATAGACTTAAGTTTCCTGTGAGTTTTAATCAAGTGAATAAATGTAATAGATGGTTGAATGAATACATTTTGAGTTATAATGAAACCTTTCATTCATTTATTCGTGGATGTCAATCAAATGATAATTTGTTTGTTAAATATCCTTACATGCTTTCTTTTCTAGTTGCATTCCTATTTCTTGCTCATCTCTAAAATTCGAGGACGAATTTTTATAAGGGGGGAGATTGAAACGACCCGAAAATTTAATTTCGTAGAATTTTCATTTAAAAACTAATTTTTTTATTTCAACCAATGAAATTATATCAGCTAGTATTTTATTATTGCTAAACTGGACCCGTAAACCAATTCGAAAACTCGAAAACCAAGCAAGTCGAGCCGAATCATTGAAATTAGACCAAACCGGTTCGAATCGAACCGGAATGGTCTAGAAGCCCTAAGATTTTTTTTCTTTCTTTTTCTTTTTTTCTTTTTTTTTCTTTTTTTTCTTCTTCTTCCTTGCGCCAGCACCAGCGCGCGACCCCCCCTCCTCCTTCCCTCTCTCGTTTTTCCAATCACCTGAGACCAGCGCCTTCAACCACCACTCCTCCACCTTCGACCACCACTCCTCCACCTCCAGTTTCCTTTTCTCTCTGTTTCCGCTGGCGCAGCAAAGGAGAGCTGTGCTATTCCGATCGGCACAGTCTCCTGCAGCTCCTCTCTTCGATTCTCCGGCAAGATCAACCAAAGACCGGCCGATTAGACCTTCCTAATGACGCTAATAGCTTTGTCGGCCACAGTCCTCGTCAGTTCCATCCAGGTTCGCACCAACAGTATCGGTTTTGAGCATTCGAGCTATTTTCGGTCATTTTAACCGGAAATATTCAATTTTCCACACATTCTATAGCTAGGTAAATTGATTTTTGACCCTGTTTCAGTATATTTTCATGAATTCTTTGATTATAGTTTAAGAATGAGTGTAGCATGATTATGACTGCAATTATTATTGCTAATACTTAGGCTATTGCAGAAATTTATATATATCTAGCTACTGTTTAGCTGAATGTGATTAGGAATTTCGAATTTTTGCTTTTGAATTGGTATATAAAGTGATTCCTATATCGAAGGTTACATTATTACATTTATTATAAATCCTTGTGAAGAATTAAGCATTCTTTAGGTTGAAGATAGCTAGTTAGCTATATGTTCAAGCCCTTGTTATCCTATGAAGGAATTATTAACTTGTTTCCATTTTGAATGAGTTATAAACTGAATTTTATTAAGAAATGTGCAAAACCAATGGATATATCATGAGTATTAAATAGAAAACTTTGAAGTCCTTGAGCGAGCAACAATTTATTGAGTTGATTTCTTGAATTGTAGTGTTTTGGCCGGATGAGTATGTGAAGTCGTAAACCAGGTTCTTGATGCGGTATAAGCTTAAGTTTAGGAAACTATATTATTTTTGGTGGGCAGCAGCTATTTCAAATACTTCGTACCATTTTATATAATCGGCATGGAAACAGATATATGTATGTATTGATATATTTAATACTCTTATGTCGGTTACCGCTTGATAACAATGTGCTTGCTAAATTAACAATTCAAATATAAAACGCTTAGCTATATCTAGAAGTTGTATTTTCATGTCAAAGACAGAAAAATTGATGGGCCTTAATTATATGTTTAAGTTGTGAGTTGGGTTACTTAAAGTATGCATCAGTTTAGTGACTAATATAGAGTTTTAATAACAATTAAATATGATGTTTATACCTTGAACAAGAATGATTGGTAATATGTTTGGAACAAGTGAAGGTTATTTTTAATTTGCGAGTTATGGTTGAATGGTGATATTGCTATTAATGGAGGATGGAAACTCGACTTGGTTGATTGCCCGACGGATGGGCTGTGTGCATTGATTGATAAATATATATAATATTGTGATATTTGAGCAGGTAGATAGTTCAATTTTTAGGGGAGGTGCTGCCGAAATTTCGATAGAACTTAGACTAGTTTTAAGTAATAAGATAATTAATAAGTTTATTTAGATTAATTCTATAACTTAATAAATATTAAATAGAGTGCTCTAATTATTTTATTATCTTTATTATTCATTTAATTATTTACATATTTATTTATTTTCATTATTATTGTTATTATTGCTATTTATTTTATTATTGTTGTTTCTTGTTAATACTATTTATTTATTTGCATTGATTTTGGATGTTTAATTGAGCATTGCATTACGATGTCTAATTGATTAATATGTCTGCATTTGATTGCAATGTTTGATTAATTGTGTTGTGATATTGTTGTGCTTTGTTTGTGTGGAATTGGGATGAAGTGGGTCACCATGGGTTTGTGAGGACGGTCGATTAAGCATGGATCCTGATTATGATAAATTATGAAACTGGACCGTCGGCCGGGTAAATGGGAGATCGGCGCCCCCGTGTGCACCTACCGTTGTGATCTATATGATATGTAAAACCACAGGTTGGCTTCTTTATTGGGCGCACCTGATAATCTAGATTTGATCGCAGCCCGCAGGGTGGCCTCCTGTTGTGAGCGCCTGATGATCTAGATTTGATGGAGACGACCGGGTAGCCACCTGTTGGTATGGAAAAGAAAAGAGAGAATGGAAAAACAATGAGAGGGCTGGTCAAGTGAGGATTAGACCGGTCGGCCAGAATGGGGGATCGGCTCCCTTGTGCACACGTGAGAGGATGGGCCATGTGGGAGGACGGCTCATCGGGGGTTTCGGTGACGCCGCAGACCAATTTCCACGTGATGTGATTATATGAAGATGTTTATGATTGTGAGTGCTGGTGATATGCCATTTGAGTGACTGGCTGCGTGAGCATATAACTAGTCGGATGACTAGATTGATATGTTTACACATTTGTGTGACTGCGTGTGTTGTGCAATAATTATTACTCCTTAGAAAACTCACTTGTCTTGTTTGAATTTTTCAGGAAGTAAGTTTCTCTTTAATACGGTTTAAGCTATATTTCTTCGCCACAGGGCTATTAAGAAGTTTTCCTAGTTCCATAATTATTTTACTATGTAATTATATGTATAAAAAGCTATGTATACAAAATAGTTAGTGACTCCGCAGTTGTAGAATTTGTGTACAATTAGTCGTGTATTAACATAGACGATATAATTATGTGAGCCCATATTAAGATGTGATGTATTGTTAATTAGGGCCGAACTGTGGAATTTTGTAGAAGATAAATTTGAGCCGAGATGTAATAAAATCTTGAGGTTTATTTATTTAGTAATATGGGCTGAATAGTTGAAATTTATATTGGAATAGTAAATTTTAGTGTTTCAGGCTTACTACGGGCCTCGGGGGCCTTAAGCTTACCTGGGCCCTAGTGCCGGTCCGGTCCATGGAAACGGGTCGTGACAAATACATATTAATATATTATTATACATTAATACATGTAATTTAAGATTAACCACTTATAAAAAGAACAATATTTGTTTGATTTCAAAGATCCAATTGTGTTGACAGATTATTAGATTTGAGCTATAGATGCACGGTAGCATGCACTATTCAGTGGCGGAGCCAAAATTTTTTTTCTAGATGGTAAAAATATATTTATCATTTCACGACGAATAAAAAATAAACTTGATTAAAAAAATCTAAAAGTAGTGTAATTACATAAACAAATATTTACACGGTCAAAATTTTTAATGAAAATAGTATAAATGATGACAAAATAAGAGATTTTTTTTTAGTATGATGCTTTCAATAGAAAAGAAATAATTTTCTAAAATTTATATATTAGAAATAACAATAAAAATAACTATTAATATTTAAAATTTTAAATATATTATTATAATTTTAAAATTCAATTAATTCAATTTCATATTATTTTCTAAAAACTATTAAAATAGAATAGTGAATTATAATATTAAATTTGTTTTTTTTAATAAATTAAATATCATGTGACTATTCAATTAATTTAGAATTCAAAAATTTTTTTGAGTTAATAAAGAATTAAAATATAAATTTATAACACTATTGTATATTTTAATATTAACGTGAATTTTATATATTCATAGAATGAAATTAAATTCAAAACTAAAATTTAAAAGAGGATATAAAATTAAAATTAATGATATAAGTCATTTAAAGGCAACAAAAAATAATTTATGAAAATTGTAGAATCTTATGTGCTTATTTATATTTATATATTTAAATTAAATCTATATATAAGAACTAATAAAAATAACTAAACTAAAAAAGGTAAAATTAAACTAAAAAAACAAGATACCCAGACAATTGAAGAAAACAACAAGAATCTTACCACTGCAGTAGGGAGAGGTCCCTCCTAGAACCCTCCTGGCTCTGTCATTGGCTCGATTTAATGGCGATTATAACTATTGTTCGAGTATATAAATTTTTAATATGTCTGATTTGATAATCTTCAAATTTTTTCTTTATATTTGAGAATAAATCACATCTTATTTGATATTACTAAGCAAATAACAAAATAACAAGATTATGAAAAACCAGAGCTACTGTGAAGGAAGCAAGAAAATCCTCAAAGAGGGAAAATGAAACTCAATCCATCAAAACGAGTAGACATTTGAGGAATTGTATTTTGTTAAACTATGAAAAAGTGCAAAATATATGTATAATAGATTATATCAATATGCTTGGATTATATATTTTGTATTTAATTAATCTACAAAATACATATACGTATTGCTTAATAAATATAATTTACTAATCGATCAACAAAGTGCCTATAAAAGATTATATTTTGCTAAATATTTTATAATATTTAAGAGTATAAATATTATTTTTAATAGAAATTCAATTTTTTACTATCCTCTAAGATGGTAAAGAACTTTTCTGTGTGAATAGGAAAGTAGATAAGAAACCTATAGAATTTTCTTGGAAATGCACCTTTTATATCAACTAAACGTTAGAAATTTACTTTTCTATAAGACTTTAGTAACCCATTTATTGTAACTATAGGGCGAAATACATCTGGAATCTCCAAAATACTATATTATCTCGATAATCTTTAGTACTAATATCTTTGTTGCATATGACTGGTTACTTTTGGAATTTTACTTCCCTTAAGAAATTTTTAAATTTGTCTAAATTACAATAAATTATTAAGTAAATTGACTATATTATCCTTTAATTTAATACTAATTCTCTAAAAAAATTATTAAATTGAAATAATAATTATTAGTTATATGCAAAGAGTAAACATGAAAAAAAAAATTTATTACTCTTCAAAATCACAAATGTGATAAATATTTTGAAATTAACTATCTTTTTCAGATGTGATAAGTAGTAAGAAAGTAAGGTAGTAATATTTAATCTTCCTTGCATGCAAGAAACCTAACCAAAGGCTGAGTAATCAGCAATGAGGCGGACCCAATTATAACATATCTTCTTCCTCGTACGTACTTTCATTTTCCTGTGGTTCTACTTTTCCTTACACCCAAATATACGTACACGGTACATCGCCATCATTAAGCACTGGAAATTAGTCCAACGATAAGTCGCCATGATCAAGCACTAGAAATTAAGTCACAGCTCGTGCGTTTATATGCCAATTAATTGAAAGGATTTTTGAGTACCACGAATCAGACATTGCCACTTAAATATTTTGTCCACTTCATTAATAAGCTTCATGTTGAGGTGAGAACGCACTTACGCCAACCCAATTCAATGAAGTTGTTTGATGCAAAAACACAAAAGGAAAACTTAATTAATAAAAAAGTTACACGAAAAAACCCCATGTCCTATACATCAAATTAATTACAAAATAAATTTTATTATAATCCGGAGGAAAAACCATAAAAAAAAATTATAAATTAATTTGATATATAAGACCATACATACACCAAATATAAAAAAGTCTTATCTAAAGCTATAATAATTTTTTTCATATAATATTTTATGAAAATATTTTTCTAAAATTAACCAAACCAATAAAAAGAAACTTTTAAAAATTATTTCCATTTTATTTTTTTTTCTCCTGTATAGTAATAAATACACTCATTTCAATAATATTTAACTATTAAATAGAAACCGGACAAACTCTTAGAGGAGCGCAAAGTGGCTATTCCATTGCAGTAAAAGGTTAACTGGACCCTGAAAGTGAAAATCCCGAGTAAATCAATGACTACTATTTCTAGAAAGTTACTTAAATTATTAACATATATAAATACACAATACAAAATTTACTTTAAAGAACTGGTCTGGAACTATTATTATACTGGAGAGAGTATGAAGTCGACATGACTAATTTTAGCTATAGATGATAATACAAATGCCACATTTATTCAGCTTGCAAAAAGCAAGAGAACTAATAGTAATTAGAAACACTGGTGCTTACCTTGAAGCTATCAAAAAGAATACTAATTTGGTTGAGGAAATGGAAATGAGAAGATCGGTTTGGTATCAGGATCATATAATACTGCAACTAAAGCGATAAAAACCCACACCATGAGAATGCCAATCACAGCAGTTCTCAACAAGTGGTCCCAGTTTTCATTCATGGGAACATCAGTCTCAAAAGGCAGATGTAGTGATCGCAGATCCACTCCATCACTAACACTTTCAGTTGACTGTATCCTCCGGATCTCATTCATCACCTGTGGCTGTTGAGCATGAATGCTGATGTTGGAGCATGTCTTACAACTGCAATTGCCACCAAGGTAAGATGGAAGTATCTGAAGGTACTCGGAAATAACCCTGTCGTACGCATTTCCTTCGATTCTCAGCTTCTTCCAAGTTAAAGGTTTCAGAACCTGTACAGAACCACAGAATATACATAACATAGGCATAGATTGACTAAAAACCCAGAAGAAGATATAAAAAAAGAACCCAGAATTCATTTGCACAATAACTACAAATATAAAAATATTTAAAAAGTTTTAAGAGTTGGAACAGGAAGACAAATTAACCAATATCCTAGCGAGGATAGTATACTTACTTGAATAAAAGTTTGAGCAATGACTCGAACAACTGGAGGAAGGCGTATAACAAGCAAATAGCCAAGACGATTTGGGAAATTATCTTGCAGGAGAGAAGAACAAGATCTCAGCATCTGCATAGGAAGTCTTAATGGTGATATACCATAGCAATCCACAAGAACTGTAATCTGAGGATTATCCTTGCCAACCAAATGGAGGACTCCATGCTCTACCTGAGAGACTAGAGCATTAATCATTAATTGGTATTACCATATCACGAAGTGACAGGAACAAAAGAAATTATTACAAACAACCTCTCTGAACTCCTCCTCACTTCAAATTCCTCTTTCCAGCGTGAACTGAATTATATTTTTAGGACAACAGGTTTACAAGAGATACTTAAAACAATTATTTTTGTTGAGATTAATGTTTACTATATGTGAATGTGAGCATCCCTGACTAATGTTACAACCCAAATGCTCCTAGCAATATAGGGAGTAATTGACTTGAAGACATCTGTCATACATGTTTTAAAGGAGGCAAGGGTGCTGATATTTCTATATATTTGATTTAGAGCCTGATATTCTTCCATTGGAAGCATCTTATATAGTACAAAATCCAAATGACCAACAATTATCAAGAGATAAAAACAACTCACTGACTGCTTGAGCAAAGCGAGGTCTCTCATGGAATGGCAAATTGACGCAAGCTAGTCCAAGGCGAACAATAAGGCACGGTCTCTGCTCCACATCAAATCCATGCCAGAAGAGCAAATTTGACCATATCTCAAGTTCTTGTTCTGAAAGAATTCTGTAGGTCTCTCTCCAACGGATTGTCTTCTTAATCGATGATAGCAAGCAAGAAAAGTCCCCATTTGCCGCAGTAAAAAATCCATGGAGTTCATCTTCATTAATTCTGCATAAATATCTATGTCATGGTCAGCTGCAACATGAGATGTCAAAAAATTTAACAGTAGATGTGCCAAGTTTAATACCATAAAAGAGTTTGGGAACACTCCAGGGTTGTTATGTACATGAGATATTTGGGGGAAGAAATCAACAAATCGGAGGAAGCAAATGATGCCACAAGCATTCTCAATCATTAGTCAATATCAAACTTATCTTATGGATCAAACTAAGGTTGGATGAGAGGAAGCAGATTATGACTGATCTTTGTTAGAATCCATCAATATTAGGATTAGGGGACTCCTAAGCATGCATTGGAACATGAATGGAAAGAAAAATGGATGGAAATGTGAAAAGTCTTCATTCAACCCACTTACTTTGAATAGTTATAGGTTTAATAAAGTGTATAGAATAATGAGCTGATTAGTCAAAGTATTAACAATATCAAATACACTTAGAAATGATGAATATATATAGAAACGATACTGCAATATTCTTTTAATTTGTGCCAATATTCTCAAAACATGAAAATTGAATAGAAAAATCACCTTTCTGGTAATGTAATGCCTTCATTTTCTAGCTTTTCGAGGAGTTGCATCAACCAATTTTCAGATTCAACACTTTGAGGATTCCCATCACTGCTCCTGCAGATCAGATGAAAGTGATGGGTTACTTAATAAGGAGATAGAACACATGATTTGACTAGATCAATTCCAAAATACCTCAAAAATCGACTTCAAGGGGTCAGTAAAATTCTAAAGACAAATGATCTTAAACAGCATTCACAATTAACCAGCTAATAAAATCCCCAAATTGGTGTTGTCAATATGTCTTCCATTCAATATTTGAAAGAGAAAGTAATGGATCTTGTTCTTAAGCTTCAACTAGTCAAGAAGGCAGGATTGTTGGGAAATCCAGCGAGCCAGTGTGTCAAATAGACAACCCTAATTAATGCCTGTCAAGTCCAGGAAAGTTCCTGACAAGCTTCATGAGCATATGCAGCCCAAAGATATCAATTGACACAGATCAAAACCAAATTAGTCTGGTTTAAGCATCAACTCCCTCTTCATCTATAGCCAAACCACAGAAATATCCATTCACCATCATTATACCAATCAAATTAGGAGTTCTTTCAAGAAGAAAGTTTCCAAAATGACCAGTATTTGGTTTCAAAGGGACCAATACTGACTACTGATCACAAAATTCCAGGGCCAGAAAAGCTAGCATACTCATTTGTCAAGAAAATTGTTAATATACTTCTTTGATTAACCTACCCATCCCAAAAGAAGGGGGAAAAATGAGTTGTGAAGTTCTAACATCAATTAAATGAAATTATCATAATCTCAGTTCTGTTGTTCTGGTTGTTAAGCTAGCAGATGTTTACATATGTAGGAGCCTTAAACAAAACTTGAGAGAAAATTTTTTTCCCTTAACCAACGGTTTTTCTTTTCCTGGGTGTGAATTAAAGCATGAATCAAACAACAAGAACAGGCCAAAAGTGAAAACTTTATTATTTATATACCTTGCATCAGAAGAAGAATTTACAAGGGATGACTCGGAATGTGTTTCTGAGTTATCCAGAGAACCAATGGTATTGCTTGGGCTTTCACTATGACATTCTGATTGTTCAGAGAATGCTGTTGCAATTGAAAGGAATAACAAAGGCCTCGAGAACATCTATAACAACAAGGGGAGAGTAACTTGAGTTATTTCCCAGAAAAAATATTTACAAAAAACAATTCAATTACGAAAGCAATAGCATACCTGCACGCCTTTGACCAATCCATTCAAGGGAGCCCATTTCTGAATCCACTTAAATGGTGGATAGCAAAGAATTTGCAGAACCTGAAGTCCACGCCATAAAGAGGGACACTTAGACCTAGAAACCCTTCGGACCGTCTCTAAGGCAGCAACTTTGAGTAAAAAAATAGCTGCATGACTAACTGCACCACCGCTATTCCTACTACGACTCAATGATGCTATGTGTTTATAAGCACTCTGTGGGATAGCTGTAAGATTAGAAGCTCCCAAGTTTCTTTTATAAACCTTTTTCCTAACAGCAACAGTTGTCAGTTCAGAATTCCCACTTGAATTAGGACAATGGGGTGGATCTCCCATTGAAATTTATTGGAAACTGAGCTCTAAAATCTCATACCCAACTAAAATAGCGTCTTCCCCATGCAATATTTAACTAGCAGCATATTTTTGACATTTTACCAACTGCAAGTGTAAATAGCAAGAGTAAGATCAGCATTTATATTTTTCAAATATTAAACAAATTTAAAGACAAAAAAATAAATTGCTATTTACCGAGATCATTTTCCTATAGAGATCATAAGTTTTCTCAGTAATGAAATATCCTTGTATTCAAATTGCTAAATATTTAAATTTATCATCAACTTTATATTAACAGAAAGAAAAAAAAAATCTCAAAATCAGAAAAACATAAAACGAAACTCACCGGAAAAGCTACAGGCTGATATTATCGATCTCCGATGGATCCAGATTTAGAGAAATGAAGAGAAAATGAGTTTAAAAGAGCTGAAATTAGCGAATCCAAGCGGGTTTGATTTATTAGGGAAGAGGAATCGGTGCTTTTTGTTGGATCTTTTTGACGATTTGGTCGGTCTTTTATAGGGAAATCGAACAAAATACCTTTTTGGTCTTGTTGTTTTTGCCTTGTGTAAAGTTACATCACAATCAAAGGGGAAACTGGAAACAGGAAACGCCAGCATTCTGGAAGTGAAGGGAGCGGGTCCGCTTGGACACGTGTACGGTTGTCAATATGCAGAGGCATTATCTACTATGGTCAATAAGAGTAGAAATATCGAGAAGAATGCTAACATAGTCAATATGCAGAGGCATTATCTGCTGTGTCCGTAGATTCACAATTTACATGTTTCTCATCTTCTTTGATTCATGTGGAGTGATGAGAAAAACGTATTATCATTTTCTTTTATTGTACTTGATAATAAATTTTTTTGAAATTTTTTTATTTAAAATCGCTCTCTTTATCTATATTTTGCTTTTGCTTTTGCTTTTTTTTTTTTTTTTTTTTTTTTTACCAGAGACGGAGAAGAAGGATTAAAATTCCAAAAAATCTAAGAGGTAAAGAGTGAAAATCTTTCAGAGAAATTTCCAAGCGTTTTCGTGGAGGAAACGTTTTCCAAATGCAAAATATAAAATTTTCGTGCAACGTAGCTTAATCATACAACTGATCAATTGAGAAAAATGCATAACCTCATTCTCGAAAATTCGCAGATTCCTCGCTTTCCAACCCACCATATACGAACTAAAAACTAATAATTCTGAAAAAAAAATCAAACGGATTAGTCGTAATAGCATGCAAGTAGAAAAAAAGTCACAAGAAACATCATCCACGATAAAGAAATCGGAAATCAGCTAGAACTCTCCGTTGCAACCACCAAGACTGAATATGGGGGCAATCACACAACAAACGCAACAAAGATTCGTTGCGAGCATTACAAAAGCTACAACTACCGGCAACGGAAAATCTACTGAACTCTAACTACATTAGGCTCTAATGATGAAATTTAATTTGAATACCACAAATTCATTTGCTCCAACACGGCGTCGCATCATGTTTTGTTTTTTGAACCATTGTCAACCATTGGACTTCATCTGTGGTAATTCTTTTCTCATCTCTTTCTTTATTTTATTTAGATTTTCTATTTAATAAATATAAATATTTTTGGATCTGTTAATTTTTTTAATCCTTCGATGAGATTCAATAGTTCAGAATATTGGTGGATATTCAAGCCAATTCTTTATTTTGATATTTCTTGATAATATGTTTTTATATTTTTAGAGCTATATAAGATATATTTTTTATCCATTAAAAGGCTCAATAAGTCGAAATAATACTACGGATTACACATATTGATAATTCTCCCATTGGCACACAAAATTAATAAAAATTATTATAGTCGAGAGAATTCAAACTCGAGACTTCTTACTCTTTTTATGGGTGAGAAGATGGATCAGACTACTTTTAATCGACTAAAATATATATATTTTTTTAAATATGCATTAATTTCCTTTAAATTTTTTCTAGTATATTAATCTCCTTTAAATAGGAGGATTACGAATCGTTAAAAAAAAAATTATTTCCTCATATCCATGTTTATGTTTGAAAACCTCTAAATTGCCCCTCCATTGTTTCTCCCATTTTTTTTTTTACCTCTTCCTAACTAATTTTTTTTTTACCTCTTCCGAACTAATTTATGCATTTGTGAATATTTAATTAAGAGATAAATAACAACTTTAACTCACAAATGCCCCATTCTTTGGTTAATTTGTAATCGATTTATATGTTATTTTATTATTAGTATAAATTTTTAAAAGAAATACTATATTATACTATAATATTAATAATGATTCAGATCCTTACCAGAAAATGAGTAACAGCTGACCATATGAGTTACTCAAAACATGCATTAAGGCCACGTGTGAGTCAAATCTTGCCCACGTGTAACTCTATACTCGTTCCTCCAATTTAAGCTCTCTCTCTCACGTACACAAAACACCACAGATAAAAAAAGAAAAGAAAAGGCAGGCAGGAAACTGAAAAACTCAAAAATCTGAAACCAACTCCCATTTCCTTTTCTAAAATGGCTTCCAATACTAATATCAACCCAGCATTTGCTTACACGGTTGTGTACGTGAAAGACGTAGCCAAATCCGTAGATTTCTACGCCAGAGCATTTGGTTATCATGTCCGCCGCTTAGACAACTCCCACAGATGGGCAGAGCTCGATAGTGGAGAGACCACCATAGCTTTCACTCCGGTCCACCAACATGAGACCGATGATCGAAGTGGTGAAGTCCAGACTCCACGGAATGGCCATGAGCGACCCCCGCTTGAAGTTTGTTTTGCTTATGCAGATGTAGATGCCGCGTACAAGGTATAGGGTATAACAAAAACGATTTCTTGTGATTGATCATACAAAAATCATGGACTAATCTTGTTATTTTGTTCTCCATTTATGATTGATGGGATAAACAGAGGGCAGTGGAGAATGGTGCGGTGCCGGTGAGCCAGCCGGAGGAGAAAGAATGGGGACAGAAAGTGGGGTACGTCCGTGATATTGATGGAATTGTAGTGACGATGGGAAGCTATGTCAATGGTGCCAAACCTGCAAAGCAAGAATGAATAATTACATGTTGTGAGATATATATATAGATATAGTAGATAAGAATAAGATACATGTTATATCACTCTACAAAAATAAGAATTGATTTTGTGTTTGAAATTTTGAATGTCTTTTTAACGAGGGTTTCTCTCAATTTGTGAAACTATCCAAATATTGAAAAAGTTGCAGTCGCTATATATATGTTTATACTCTTTTTTTTTTTTTTTTTTTTTTTTTTTTTTTTTTTTTTTTTTTTTTTTTTTTTTTTTTGTCTTTAAGAGCGCCACAACAATAATAAAATCTGAAGCCCTTTCTTCTTTTCTATGTCAAGCTTTCTTTTCCTTGTTTAGGTTCCGCTGCAATTTTGAGAGAGGGGTCAAGTTTGTATGGAGGAAAGTAGAACAAATTTAATTTTTCCACAATTTATAATAAGGAAATACTTATCTACATCCTATGGATCTTCATCTCATAACCTACCTGATAATATTTTTGACTATTGGAGGAAAAAGAAAAAAAAAAAGGAAAACATTAATAATATTTCAAAAACGTATAAAAATATTCTTTATGTATTGGTTGTGTGTGGGTGTGTGTGACTATTACATTCATATAACATCGGATAGGAGAAAACCATAATTAATTAAAAATTATGACAATGTAAAATACTTTTTCGAAATTTAAGAAAAGAAGATTGGATTTAATTGTCACAGGCGACCCTTTATTTCAAAGCCCGCGTTTGCGCGGCTAAATTAGACATTAGACACTGCGAATTAGGCGTTCTGTTTATCACATTTCAAATATCCTAATATACAAATTCATGCATGTATCATGCATTTGAATTTTTAAGTTTTAATTTTAATAATATTTCGCTTAAAACATTAATTAAATATATAATTAGTTTAGCTACTTAAATAATAATTTTCATTTATTTTTTAATTATTTAATAAATATTTAATCGATATAATTTTTACTTTGATTTGTGAAAAATCAAAGTGTTTAATAAACCAACGTATCTCAAATAAATCAAGAGAACAGAATGTCCACGAGTAAAAATGCGAAAACTTTGAATCTCTCAATTGAGCCACCCAGTCGCCAAAAATCAACTTCCGACCAAGCCAATACACGAAAACCATATCCAGAAAAAAACAAATGTTGAACAAAATTTTTAAGCTACCTAAACACAATGACATGAAAACACTTGAAGATGGAACACTAACCAAAATGTAAAAGTACACAACTGTTCTTTGAGATATAACAATGACCCAGCAAAGAAAAACATAAATGAAGAGACACAAGTCAGAATCTCAACTGTGTTCTACAAGTATAACAAATTACCCCCCACAAAACCCCACCATAATAAATTAAGACATTTCTTGGTACATGCAGACAGAGGAGAAACATTCGGAAGAAAGATCATAACATTTCTTGTGATCTTCTCACGCAGCGGCTCACTTTTTTCTTGAATTCGTCTCTCCTGTCTCTCCATTCCTTCTGCATAAGACATTGAAACCTTAGGTTAAAGACAAATGTAGGAGAACAAAGCTCTTTTCTAGATGATGCTTAGGAAGGAAATAGGTTCTCTTTTGCCTAAACCATTCACCAATCCCCTTCCCAACAATGATTCTAAGTAAGAAAACAATCCAATGACAGCAACAATCTACTACTTAGGAAAGTAAACAGCTCAGTAATGTGATGAACAGCAAAAGTCCACAAACAGTTGTCACACGATTTGATTTTACAGTCTGTTATGACATCTCAATATACATTGAAGTTATAAAAACGTGAAAATATCACAAAAAAAAAAAAAAATTGGATTCTTTGTAAACCGAATCAAAATTGAAAATCCTATTTGAAGAATTGCATTCCATTCCGGATTCCAAAGAAAATCAAACATGGCCTTGGTGAACACAGGTCAACAATATTCTGATGTCAACTATTTGTCAGGACCAACATGTTGCATGATCCATTTAAATTTCAACATTAGTTTATTTTATTGGCTTTACTCTTTTGTTATCAGGAAACATTATTAAAACCAAGAAATTGTATAGCACAAGTTTCTTCTGATACGAAACATAATTAACATAATTCAATCAAAAAGACCATAGTGTCAACAACACTGCCACATCAGAAACCAAGAAGGAAAGGTAATGGTCTTTTTTTTGTTTAAGAGGAAAATAAAATAAATGAAGATTTATTAACTTTGTATTCTTTGGTTTGAAGGTATTGGGATGTAGGACTAAATATAAAGAATATTTTAAATTGTAATTTTAGATGATATAACATAGATGATATATCATAGATGATATGGAAGGGGCCAGTTTGGGGTTTTTAAAAAAATATAAAATAGATGATATGGAAAAATAGAATTTTTGATCCTCCCCAATGCCCCAATTTGGTGGATTGAAAATAAACAGTTTTGGAAGGTTTTCAAGCCCTCAAATAACCATAAAACACCCTCCCATCACTCAAATCATCTTCCCAAACAACACAAAAACTTAACCTTGCTCTCCAAAAACTCCCATTAGAACAAAGGGTAAGGCTTAGTGGAACACAAATTATAACCTAATCTGATGCACATAATGAACAATTTGTTTTTAGTAATATTGCAGGTCAGCTTAGCACACATAATGCAGAAAATAGCAAGCCTGTGAAAAGGAGTTCAAATTTGACCAAATATAATCTATAAACTTCCACAAGAATTGTATATCAGAGAATATGCATTCAGGATATGTAAGGCGTTAAAAGTCAGAAAAATGGCAACTGCTCAGCTACCAATTACAAACTTTGTTCAACCAAAAATAATATCATATTCAGCAACTTTGTGCATGATCCATCAATTAGCCCATTGCCCGCATCCCTAATTAGTTAATTTGACATGTATGCATGTAAACATTCCATGCGAAAGAAATAACAAAGGTATAAAACCTTCATAAGAGATAGTTCAAATATAGCGATAGAATGCCAATTAACACTTACTGCAGCTTCAACATTTGCTGGAGATTCGTCGTTGGGACTGGAAAGCATTGATATGATACTCAAAACTATGCTCTCAACCTGTCAAAAAAATATATCTGCATCTGTAAAAATAGGTCATAGCTAAAAGGTGGAAAGAAATATCATGCTTAACAAATATGATAATATGACTCAACTAAGAAATACCCATTGGTGTTGTTGTATCACCTCATTCTAATAGCATACAATTACATGTGCTGGTTCTCATTACATTGCCAACAACAACCTTGGAGATTGTTTTATTACATTTCCAAATAAAATTTAAAGGACAACAATAAAGAAATAAGGAAACATAAAATAGGAGGTAAAATCAATGCATCACATGGTATGGCTTACATCAATGGGATCCAAGACATTGACGGATACATTTATTATTTGTTTCACTTGTAATTACCACACTCATATTTTTTCACTACCTAATTGATTTCTTGACATGAAATATTGGTGATAAGTTCCATAGTAACCAGTTGAAACATTTGGGCAATTTGAAACATAAATCATAAAATAGGAGTTAGTAAAATTCAAAAGCCCCCGATAAAGGCAATTAATATTCCATGTGAAGAACATTTTGGATTTCAAAAACAGCTAGATGATAGGAAATCCATCTTCTGGAATACTAGTGACTTTCACAAACCAGATATATTTTGCAAGGATAGAAAAGGATACATAGTCATCAACAGTGAAGTTACCATAACACCCCCATTGAGGAACCTATAAAAGGATTCAGCTTTAAAAGACATGAGAAGCCCTAAATATATCAAACAGCAAGCAGCTCCTACAAACATAAAATTATTCCATAGATAGAATGCTTGCATGTTCCAACCAACTATGCTTTTTCCAAAAAGCCTTTCTTTTATAATCGAGAAAGTTGCTTTTCAGTCAATAGCACCACGCTTCAGAATTCTAAAACCCTATTTCCGGTGAGATAAGCCTAATAAAGCCTGCCTAAAGATACAAAATTAAAATTCGAAGGCTAATAAGACTCTCCTATTGACACAATTGATGCTGCATTCTTCTACCTGTTTTGTGTTTTTCCTTTCAGTATTGAGTTTGAACATGGCCAGCCATGTAATTGCAACTAAGATGAGATAATTTTCACTCAGCATTCCTCACTGCATAAGGGCTTCCATTTCTTTTCCTTCTCCCCTCTATTGAGCAAGAGCAATGTGTTTTCTTTTCTTTTTTTTTTTTTTTCCTTTTGTGCAATCCATATGCTGCACTGCCACTACATCTCCCTGTTTGCTTATTCTCTTTATTTTTTTTTTTCTTTTTTGATGTTTAACAATGATATCTCATCATATACATAATTTTAGTGTCCAATTTATTATATTCATTTGACGAATATCTCATTAACGGATCATGTAATTTTATGCTTCGCTATATTTTATCATAGGAATGATTCTTAATTATTATAAAAAATGTGTATCACTACAGTGACAATCTACTGACATTATGGTTCAAAACTTAACAAATTAAGAATTTCAATTCGAACTTGACAGAGTTGTTTATGTTAAATATCATTTTGTTTTTTTGTTCAGCAAAATTGATTTAGGATTTGAATGACATAAAAACAGAATTTATTTGTCATATAGCTTGCGTCGAACATTTAACACATAAGAATTGTTTATAAAAGTTTTGTATCCAAGACTGAATATTTTAATATTAGTTCACAAAGCAATAATTGTTTCTAATAAATAATGAAGTTATCAAATTCTTCTACTCAATAAGGACTTCTTTAGACATCCCACTAGGAAGATTTACAGATAAATTATATGGGAGTTTAGGAAAAAAAAATATATTGCGGAAGGTTCGAATTGAGATTCTTAAATTGTTCAAGGCTCAAATTCTAACATTTTGGATATTAGGATCTTAGTTGAAATTAAAGTTGCTACAGGGCTCCCCTTCCCTAAACAACCCACCCCCCAACCCTCACAACAAATATTTATATGCATCGTAGACAAAGAGGACTAGATTTTATTTAATATTTTATGCTATGATTGTTTTAAATGATAATAGGTGACAGATTTAGTTGATTTTCAGAATTCTATCAAACTTAAAAAATAGACCTCTGTTCTAAAAAGCAAATTCAGGATTTCATTTCCTTGATTCAGATCACTATTTGACAAGTATGATTGGACTCAGTTGAAAACTTTCAGTTTCTAAATGCATGTTTCAATTTCCAAAGAGACAAAGTAATTATGACATACAGTATGCACAGGCATCCAGCGCTCACTTGCAAGCTCGTAACCATTTGGATCATCACCCGGTGGATGAAGAATTGATATGCAAACACGCCCATCAGGATAAACTGCAATTCCAGCAGCAACTAAAATCAAACCTTGCCAATTCAGAATGAGAAGAGCAAATTCAAATTACAATGGGCAGAAAATTGACCAACCATTCGGATGCCATATCTCTGAAGTAAACTTCACTGTTGGAGGACTATTGGGATAATTGGAAGGAAAACTCATAATGGCATTAAAGAATCCCCCTTCACTGCCATCAAAATAATTGTAAGGGATAACATGATAACAAACAAACATCAATCCAGTCAATGACTCCACACTAAGCTTGATAAATGCTGTGATAAATCACATAAAATTTGAATGATAACAATAATGATGATGATGATGATGATGATGAAAGAAGGGGAACAAGGGAAAAAATTTACATTTTCAATTTGCTAGCTCAAGGAGCTAAAGAAAATAAGTACTAAAAATCAGCTAATTATCAAAGCAACAAAACCAATATTAAGGTCCAGTAATCAACTTTCAAAACCAGAAAGCAAGAAAATAGTTAAGCTAAAACAACAAAAAGCTATAAAAATGGAAGCTTTTACTACAATCAGTGATTTAGCTTGGAAGCTGACAAAACGACATTGAAAACTGAATTGGAACTTAAAAAGCTTTAGTTAATTGAAATATCTCAAAAAACTCCACAAATACTTTATCTTCCCACGACCGGAACTTAAAAGATTAAGATCAGGCTAAAACACTCAACTGAGCACACACGAAAGTAAAGCCACCAACTCGCAACAAAAACCCAGTTCAATTAATTAAATTTCATAACCCAAACCTCCAATAAAAATCAATAATTCCACCCTTCTCCCTCCCCCAATCTGATCAAATCAAACACAATCAAATACCAAAGACCCTATAAATCAAATCAATAACCCATCAAAAAAGGAACAATTAAACCCAATCAAATTGCAAAAAAACAAACAGAACATACTAAAGGGTATCAGGCGGTCCAATAATCGTAACGCTCCATTCAAAGATATTATTCTCATCAACCAAACCCGCAGAAAACCCATCCACCGGGTTTTTACAAAGATCTGCAGCCAACCAAAACCACCCGATCCAATCAATTCAACTAAAACCAAATCCAACAAAAATTTACAAAACAAACAGATAAAGATCGTTAGATATTTACCTTTAAGCTGTTTTTGAAGGAGGAGGCTGGCTTGAGATGCCATATGTGAAGGGAGCCTTTCGATAGAGAAAGATAGTTCTAGAGAGAAACGAAACAAAAGAGAAAAACTTCACAGTTCGTGGGCATTTATAGATAGATGGATAGGGAAAAAGAAGGTTCTGAATTTGGACTCTCCTTCTTGTGATGCGAGCTCATTGCATTGGTAATGGTTATAGTTGTGTGATTGTTTGGACTTAGGCACATGGGCTAGTCTTGATTCAGTACGGACTATGTAATTGTGCAGTCGGGTCATCCATTCAATTGTAAGTTGACACGTATATTGCTTTCTGTTTTAACGGATTTTTAAAAGTAAGTTGGGTGTTTTATTAAAATTGAAAATTAAATATTACAACTAAGAATTGGATTTTTAAAAATTGTTATTAAATGATAAAAGTCCTAAAATATGTGGATTTTTAAAGTCATTTAAAGAGTTCAATTATGACAGCATAATGTCTCTTTCAATAGTGTAGAATGGACCTTTTTTTTTCATAGAAAAGGGTGATTACAATTGGCTTAATACGAAACACATAAATCTAATTATAAATTGTGTTTTTTTTTATTCATTGCTTATTAACAAAAAAAAAACCCTTATAATCTTTCTTTTTTATCAAAAAGTGCACGAAATTCATTATCAACCTACTTGATTCTCTTTTGAATACGAGTTTTCTCTAGCTTCATTCGAAGAGCCGAAAAGAAATATTAAATTTATGGTATTTTCATTTGTCGAAGAGTCTTGTCCATTTCACATATGTTTTTTATTCATTGCTTATTACCAAAAAAAAAATATCAATCTTTCTTTTTTATTAAAAAGTGCGTGAAATTCGTTATCAACCTACTTGATTCTCTTTTAAATACGAGTTTTCTCTAGCCTCTTCAAAGAACCAAAAAGAAACACTGAATACATGGTATTGTCATTTGTCGAAGAGTCTTGTCCATTTCTCATATGTTTTTTTTTTCTTTTACAAATCATTTTGAACGGATTTCTAAAAAAGAGTTAGATACGATGTGAAAATTAATTTCAGATTATGAAAAAGTTTCAAGACAAAAAGTGAATTTAAGAAATCATAGATTTTATTCAGCAAAATGTTAGAGTTGGAGTACAAGAAATATAAAAGTAAGAATGGGAGTTAGGGGAGTAATCATCACAACCAATACCTAGGTTTACCGGTGATAATTGGAAGGAGGAAGAAGAAGTAAACAGTCAACAACTTGATTGATATATTTGCCCAAAAACTGAAGAGTTCGAAAGTGAAAACCCTCTCAAAAGCAAGTAAAGAAATCGTATTAAAATTTATAATTCAGATAATTCTATCTTATGTTTTGAGCTGCTTCTTACTTCCTAAAAGAGATTTGATATCAATTTGAAGCTCTTATTGCTGGGTTTTGGTGTGAGCAAAAAAAGAAGGGAGAGGGATATCCATTTGAATTTGGTGCAATATTTGCAAATTTTCAGACAAGCAAAGTTTTTATAAAGCAATATTTGGCTGCTAATCGAGAAATTGATGCAATCTAGGTGGTTAATTAAGAAGGGGTCTCATTGATTAGTAGGTAATATGAACAAAATCACAAACTGAAAGATAAATGGTTGTCTAATGAAGACGATTCTCAAATTTATATTCCTTCTATTTAGCTAGAAGAAAATTCCATAGTAATTAAACTAATTGACCATATAAGTGCTTGTTACACCGGAGCATTCATTCTTTATTTATGTCTTTTGAATTTCAATAGATTCGTGAAATTTCATGTAAAACGACACATATATCATTAAGCTCTATGACCTAAATTTGCAGATAGATAAATAGTCCTTCTTAAGTTTAGAATTTTAAATTTTTGATGATGCTATGGAACCAAAAATTGCCTCACAAGGTTAAACATTTCATAGTCATGGCCTATAATAATTTGTTATCAATAAAACTGACTGAAAGAGAAGAGATATTGAAATTTAATCCAAAATAGAAAAATGTGGTGAACATGAGGAAACAATAATGCGTGCTTATTTTTATTGCCCCTCATCTCAATTGGTGTGGCTATAAAGTCCTCTACGCTTTAATTTGGATGGCTCTTATGTTTTGTTTAATGAATATTAAAAAGAAGTACAGGTTATCTACGGATTATGGTTCAGTTGGTAATGCAGGTTGGACATCTGGAAAGAACTTTTGGCTTTAGTTATCACTAAACGCACTTACAGAGAGGGGCGAGAAGCTTAACTATGAACAAACTTTTATTGAATTAGATGATCCCTGATAATAAAATCCGGATAACTTGATTTAAAAATAAATAAATAAAGTGCAAGTTTGTTTACAGCTGATCGAATAACTCTCATTTTCACAATAAGATAGTCAAGTTAGAGAGCTTGAAACATAATAGTTCTATTCATTTTGTCTTTATATTAATAATTGCAAATTAAATTTTGATTTGAAGGTGGATTGTGTATAAAGTTCATAAAATTTATGCACGTAAATAATAAGGCTTTGTTTGTTTCTATAAATAACTTACAGGAAAATATTTTTTATTATTTGGAACAATAAAAGAAAATAAGTCAAGGAAAATAAGTTATTGGTCAATGAAAAATAAGTTAGCAATTAAGTAAAATGACTTACCTTTGTTTAGGAAAACATTTTTCTAACTTATTCCATAATCCCAAATTAGTTTTTTTGGTCCACAAAACACTCCATCTTGAAAAGATGCAATTGTGGGCCCGCAGTCTCTTTGAAGGTGTCAAAAATGTGCCGAGTGGCTTTGTTTTTGAAAGAAATGTTTAAAATAATTTTTTAATATGTCCATACCATTTAAAATATATTTTACATGACACTTTTTGCAACATGATTATTTTAAAATAATCATTAAATTATTTTAACAAAATAGTTTTTAAAATATGTTAAAGCTCATACATTTAAAATATATATTTTAGCAATATATTTTAAAGTAATTATACTACTTATATATTGTTAAATTATCTTAACATGATATGCACTATATTGTTAAAAAATTTAATTAAAAAAATTAAATCACATTATTAGACTCAATTAATCATTATTATAGTATTTATACTATGAGAATACATTTTAAATAGAAAATATAATTATTAAATTTATCTTTAATATAGATTACTTATGAATAATGTAATAGATGTAAAAGCATTATTTATATGATGAAAAATTAAATTTTTTTAATATTATATCAAATATTGAAAAATATTTTTCAAAAATGTTTTATATAAAGCCAAACGTCGAAAAATAATGTGTTTTCCTGCAAAATATTTTTCATGTAAAATATTTTTCTATAAGTTATTTTCCAGCAAGTTATTTTCCGAAAACAAAGGAAGCTTAAAATTGAAAAAAATAAAATAAAATTTTGTAAACTTATAAAAATAAATTTCATACCACAAATTTGTGCTTGCATGACGGAATTTACCTTTCTTTTTCTGTTTCCTTAAAGAGCAAGCGCTTGTGGGAAATGTGAAAATTTTATCTAGATCATATCCACGGTCCTACATATGGATCAATACAGTGAAAATTAAAAATTTTTATTAAAATAAGAGTATTTTTTTGCCGTACATTTAGAAAAAAAAAAACGATAAATTGAAACACTTTTTAGAAAATCTTTAGTTTCATTTATTTGGTCCTATGTGTGGGCCATGAACTCGATTTAAGCAAGTTTTTTTTCTAAAAATACCGAAATAGGAGAAGAATGAAATTACAAAATTGCCCTTACCACTAGCAACAATTTGGCCAATTTGATAGAATTTTCCAAATTGAATATTCAAAATTTATATAAAAAAAAAGCCTTGAGAAAGCAAATTTGAGTAATGATGTTTCCACTGTTAAGATCAATCCCCAGATTCTTAACTTCATATCCCTCGTGTGTTATTGTCAGACAATGGAGTTTGCAAGATGATTATTCATTAGTCTTTGTTTCCTTATGTATATATTTGGAAATTTTATTTGGAGTCTTTATTTTGGAAAAATAGTTTTATATTTAGAAAAATATTTTTGTAAAGCCTATTAAATAAATTTGATTATGTATTTTTGGTGATTATACTTGTCACCTCCTACACTCCTACACTTTGTGAGAGATCCATCGTGACTCATAATAACATATTCTCAACGACGACAAAAGAAGAAACCATTGAAAGGAAAATGAAAAATAGGCTTTTCATTCAATTAAACGAGGTTAGAATTGTCATTTCAAGGCATTTGCCATGTTGGTATGTAACGCGAATTAAATGTCTGTCCAACTAAATTTCCAGCTAAGCAAAAGTGGGTCCCACTCAGTCATATTATATTTTCCGATTATCCACTTTATCATGAGATATCCAAATGAAAAAAAATAAATAAATAAAAGTTCAGACATTCATTTGACAACATATTTCGTTAAGACATCAAAATAGAAAAAAAATTTAAGTTCAGACACCAAAAATATACTTAACCCTTATTAAGGATGTTTGATTTAATTGATTAACATAATTATTACTCCTTCCCTTCAATAAAAATAAATTTATTTCTATTGTACAAAAGTTAAAAAAACAAATAATATTATTTGATAATAAACTTTATTCTAATATATCCTTATATAAATTATATTGATCAGATATCATTTTCAATAAATAATTAAATGAAAAAAGTAATTAATAATAAGACATATAGTAAATAAGGATACATTAGAGAACTATTAATCAAAAAGGTAATTATAGTCCTAAAAAGAAGGTAATTTGCAATTTGGGATGAATAAAAAAAGAAAGTAAATCTATATTTCTAAGTGTTTGGTAAAATTATTACTTAGTTGTTGTTAATGTATCTAATTATCACAATAGAGATAATCAATACTTAATTCCAACTTTCAAAATAAATTACGGTTTGATTCCTCAATAAATTAACTATTCTAAGTTAATTGTTTCTACTTAGTATTAGGGGTAAGCACTTGATTAATCTAGTTGAATTAAACCGAACTACCTCAATTTTAGTCTAACTAATCAGTTGGGTTTGGATTTAGTTCGATTCTTTTAAATCAAATTAGTTATTTTGGGTGTAAAAATAAATTCAATTAATATTTAATAACTAAATCAGAATCGAAAATTAAATATTTTTTCTGACCAAATCGACTAATAACCGAATTTCTAAAATAGGTGAATAAACCAGAACAAATGAATCTGTTAATTAAATTTCAATTAATAATAACATATTGCACCCCTATTCTGTATTTTAGATTCACATATTAAATCCCGTTGATTTACTTTTATATCCTTTATATGCCAACATAAGAAATAACATATTTGAACTCATCAAATTTAAAGCAATTTCATCATGTAATGCTTTCATTTAAACTGTGGTTGCTGTTTCATCACCCTCGTCAATTGGAATATCATCAGGAATTGCTAAACATATATCAAGATGCCAGATATAGAATGTGATTTCTAAAATTTTTATTCAATAGGTTTCTTTTGTAATTTCTCATAATTATACTATATGCTCATATTCATATATAGATGTAGCTAGGATAATTATTTTAGGAGAGCTACACAAAATTTTTTAAGCTTTCAGAGGATCAAATATAATTTTTTTTTATGTTTTTAATGATTAAAATGTAATTTTTAATAATTTTTTTAAATGGAACCCTTACTAGCCTATGTCAAATACCTACTGAAATTTAGGATCCAAAGGACCAAGAGATTTGTATTTCACTTTAGCCTACTGAAAGATGCACGAGGTTATTCTTTAGAAGGCCTTTTTCTTTGTATTCATTTTTTACTAGAGTTAATTAAAGGCCCAAGCCCACATAAGCTTGAAAGGCCGAAGAGATCTTAAACTGACATCAGTTGGGCCTAGCCCTAATATAACGCTTCAGTCAGCCACTTGTTTTGACACTCAAAAGGCATATAAATTGTTGTAATTTACCTTGGTCGGAAAATTTTCATCATTTTTGTACATTTTACAATTTTATCCAAATATATATTTGAATATTAGGGGACGTGATTCGAATCTAGATTTATTATTAAGTTTTACATTCACTTATCATTAAATTATGTTTTGATATATTTATCTGAATATTTTTTGCCTATTTAATAATGCTTAAATTTAATTCTATCTTATAAAAAAAATAATTACGATTAGGACATAGTTAGTATGAAAATTTGTTAGAACAATAATTTTAACCATTCAAGAATTTAAGTTGACCAAATTTAAATAAAATAACTCCATTAAATGAAATGATAAAATTTAGAGGGAAAAGGGCGATAGGAGAAAGGGCAAAAATGGCAATAAATGCATAGGATACCCTAAGATTAAAGGACACGTTCACGTGATAAGCACAGTAAAAAAGATGTGGAATTTTCGAGAAAATAAGGGAAAAAGTTGAAAAAGATAAAAAAGAGCGAATGGTCCTTTTCAAAATGCATGGTTTTACACACACATGGCCTCTTCCAAACATGCACTGCCTGCCACCGTCAGATATCACGCCGCTCCACAGATCTTTGTCATCTTCTCTATTTGGCGCATTGCGCACCTCGGCTTCGTCTCTTCTACTTTTGTGTTTTTCTATTTTATAAAACAAATATATAAAATTTCACATTATAATTTATAATGCTAACTTTAATTAAGCATTTAATTAAAAAATAATAAACATAATTAAGGACATTATTAGTTAATAAACATAATAATAAATATGCATAACTTAATAATAAGTCTATATATGACCAAGATCCTGAGTTTTCAATATTTAAAAAATATATATAATAACAAGCACTAACCTCTTGTTTTGACAATATATATGATTTAAAAATATTCTAATTTTTTTAACTTAAAATAAGCAGTTAATTGTTTTTAAGTATTTTATTAATAAGTAACTAAAATTTACTTAATTTTTTAAAGTTAACAATACAAATATGATATTACATTTAATCAAATCAAATAATTGACATTTTATTTTAATAATTTATTCGACATTTTATTTATGATTTTGATTTATTTCAAATAAAAAGAAATATCTCTAATATAGCTTAATTTCATATTTAGATCAATTTAATTTTTTTTTTTGAATTTTAAAATTCACTTGAATGAAGTATATCTTGTGCTTTGTTTGGGAAGAGGGGAAGTAAAATAAGGGATAGAAGTAAAATAGAATGGAAAATATTCATTTTCCTCCGAAAATGGAGTGAAAATAATGTTAAATAGATGTAAAATAATATTTTACATCCTTCTGAAATTTTACCTCAATCCAAATAAGGAATTTTAATAATTTTAAGAAATTTTAGCTCTTTATTTTACATTCACCCAAACTTTACACCCATCCAAAGGAAGGCTTGGATCTATAATATGAACAGTTTCAAAATTTTAGAATTTATTTAATTCAACATTTACATATATTTTAATGAACTAATTCATAATTAATTGATTAATTAATTAAAATATAAAAATTGTATTATTCTAATATTATTTGTATATTCATAAAATAAGTAAATACAAGAAGAAGCCTTAATTAATTCAAGTACTTTAATAATTAATTAAAGAGAACCCCACACATACATCACATTGATAACCATTTTTCAATCCGATTCTCCACATCTCTCTCACGTACAGACAGAGACCACCACCACTTTCCTTTATTAGTTTTTGTTCTCTAATGGCAGAATATAACTTTAAGCTCACGCGGCGAAGAACATTCATGCATAAGAGACGGACTATCATGAGCATAGGTGAACGTCGCAGGGCAAGCATGCTTGAAGAATTCTGAATAACTCGATGCTCTGCAAGTTTGTGGATTGTTATAATGATTCCGGCAACAAAGCTCGTCGGTTCCGAACGCCAAGCATCCACTTTTACAGGCCACCACCGGACCATGACCCACCGGATACCTCACCTGAAGCTTTTGAGGGCATGTTGTCAGTAAGTTTGCTCGACAACCCACCACCGGACAAACACCTTTGCCTTCATGTGGAGTTATGGTCATCGGAAGGTTAAATCCGTCGACGAGAGAGACGCCGTAAGAGGAGAAGTCGTTATGGCCATGGTGAAGGCTGAACTGAGCGAGAGTTGCTGGAGGGGCACCACCGAGGCCGTTGCATTCTAGTTGGTGGTTGCAATCACCGGTGGCGCAGTGGAACTTGCCGTTGGTGTGAGTGCATCCGGTTCTAGCCCAGATCCGGCCAGTCCAGTGCTGGTTAGGGACGGGAAAAGAGCGGTGTGTTAGGGTGGAGAGTGGGAAGCCACCTTTTTCGAGGACCGGGTGGCCAGCGTTGGGTTGGATGGCAGGGTAAACGGTGAAAGGGCAGTTGTTGACTAGGGTTAAAATAAGAGGCGCAGCTTGACCAAAGGAGAAGAGGATAAAGAGAGCGGTGGAAATGGTAGAGAAGAGTACAGTAGCAGTAGCCATTTTTTAGGTTAATCGAGGCGAGAAAAGCTTGAGAAATGAAGAGCTGTGCAGCTTGCTCTTTATAAGCAATGAAAACGATGGTAACTGGTAAGAAAGAAGGTATTGCCTCGTGTTTTCAATGTGCCCTTTGCATTTTGAGGTGGAAATACTAAGATGCCCTTTTCATTAATTCTTTAATTACCCTTTGTTCTAACTAAGTACACTTGTTAAGACCAATCTTATTATGAAAAGAAAGCATTGCATTAGCTAACAGATAAGAGAGATGATGGTATGTATTTTCTTGTAATTTCATTTTTTTTAAAATAGTCTTGTGACTTCACATTTGAACCTTAACGTGACAGAAATTAAAAAACAGTTCATTTTGCTAATTTAGCCCTTGGAATTCTTTTTTTTTTTTTTCTTCTTCTCCATCACGTTTTGTAGGGGTAATGTTGTCCATTCATTTCTTTAAATATGAAGTATACTACTTACTACGAACTGCGAGTGGTTAGAAAATTAGGATTCAAAAACCAGGTATGGAATTTGAGTCCTAGGCGCTGTAGTTTTCACTAGGCGCGAAAGTATGAATCGAAAAAAATTTTAAAATTTTTTTAAAAAATATTTAAAAATTAAATTATTTGATATATTAATAAAATATTAATACATAATTGATTTTTCTATATCCAATTGATAAGTGTACTAATAGATAAAATTGAGAAAAATATAATTTTTTTAAAACGAGGATTTTTTTTGTCACATATTTAAAAGTTAACAGTGACTAGGTAGCCGAGGCACATAGGTCCATATAAATTAATTTTGTTTGGAGATTTTAGGTACTGGTCTCATAAATTATATTTCTAAACTTATACAGATTAAATGCTGAAAAGCGGTGGTGGTTGGTTTTTGAAATAGCCACTATACTAGGGAAGGATTAAAGTGTACGTATTTGCCAAGGAAGCAGATTTTGCGGGTACTTCAAATACAATTTGTTTATGTAATTACTGAAAATGGTCAGCTAATGATAATTATCTTATCTATTCACACAAACTAGGGAAGGATTAAAGTGTCACTCGCTGTTTATTATACTATCCTATGCTGTTTTGAGTTTCAAAATTAGCGAATGAAGAAGACTTAATTAATTACTTTAACGGTAATTAGATTAGAGTGTGGATGGCGACAAAAACAGTTGGTAAAGAGGATAAGCACAAACTCTTAATACGAGGTTGCTGTCGGTCTGTAAAGAAGACCAAAATCGAAAACCTTTACATATGTTGAACAATATTTGAATTCTTTATTTGTGGTTTCGTTTTCAAAAAGCTTCTTTGTCAGCGATGCCACGTATTATATATCTTTATCTTTCCATGGTGTGATTTTAGGCCTGCGTCTATTCATCGCCACCTCAACCGGATTAGTGCCGTAATGATCTTGAGAAAAACTTTTGAAACTGAAATCAATTTTTTTTTTTTTTAGAAAATGACAGCTGTAAATTTTAATATAAGAAGTGAAGATACTCCTAAAATACTAAAAAAAAATCACAGAACTTTCGGAGAACAGACAATCATCGGAAATGTATATGGACGAAGAGAGTTTAAATCCTTAAAAAATGATAAACAGCTTATATAAAAAAAAAGATAACACAATTTCGAAAACAGAAAAAAAAAAAAAAGATTATACAACTTATCACTTTAGCTAAAAAAAAAAAAAAAAAAAAGGAATTGGTATATTCCAAATAAATTTACACCCTTACGTCTCACTTCAACTCGAGTTCGGCTGTTTGGGTCAAGCCCACTTCACATTGTTAGTCCTTTTTACCTGGGCTACGTCAAACACTGGGCTCTTCTGAAATGTCCCATCGCGAGTCGAGGCCCAAATCATGGTCCACATGGCCAATATTTTTAAACATTTTGTTTAATCCTAGCCGTTCAACTCTTTAGATCCATTTGGAATTTATATTTGAGAAATATTGGAGGAAAACTCCCTCATTAACAATAATTAATTTAAAATTATTTTTAGTTTAAATGTGAAACAACTCGAATTTTTATTTTCAAAGATTTTCCAATTAAATTTAATAAACCGACAGCTTGGAAATTTATTTTAATATTTTAATGTGAACTCTGTGGGAAACCGAACCAAAAATCGATTGAAAAACCCGTAAACCAATTGGAAACTGAAGATTTGGGCCGAACCGAACCGAATCGAACCGGTTCGACCCAAACCATCTAGAATTTTCTTTTCTTTCTATTTCTAGCGCACCTCACTCCCCTTCCCCATTTTTTTTTTCTCTGCGCTTCCCGATCTCCGGCGACACCATCTCCGCCACCTTCTTTTCCTTTTCTTTCTTCTTCTTCTTCTTCTTCTTCTTCTTTTCCTTTTCTTTCTTTCTTTCTTTCTTTCCCCTTTCTTCTTCCCTGCACCTGCATTCGCACCACTGTCCAGCAGCTCCAGCAGCTCCAGTCGAGCGCCACTGCCGTTCTCACTGCCGCTCGTCACTGGAGCAGCTCTGTCGCTCGTTCCGCCTTGTCCTAGCTCACGCAGCGCCACAGATCGCACAGTCAGGCCCTCTGTCAGGTCTGGCGCGCCCACAGCAGAAGCTCCAGCTGCAAGTCTCGCTGCCAGCCGCCTCTCTTCGCCTCTCTCCGCCTCTCTCCGCCACTGCTAGTTAGATCCGGCCACAAGCAGTTGCTGCCCTTCAACCCGGCAACTCCCATTCTAGCAATTCGACAACAACTATATTTGGGGTATAATTAATTTAAATACATTTTAGTTAATCGATTTAATTTTATTCATGATAGTTAATTAAAGTTAGTTATTTTAGTTAGTTTAATTTTAACAATTTTAGTTAATCTAGTTAATGTTAGTAATATTAGTTAATTAAATTAATTTTATTATTTGTAGTTAATTAATTTAGTAATGTTAGTTAATGAAATTAATTTTTATTAATTGTAATTAATGAGTTAGTTAAGTTTAGTTAAGTTAATGTTAGTAATGTTAGTTAATTAAATTAAACTTATTACTTTGTAATTAATTTAATTTGGTAAATGTGGATAGTTAATAGCTTTGAAATTTTAGTGTTGATTTAATTAAGATAGTTTAAACATAATGTTATTGTGTGGTGATGTTGAGTTTGATGGAGGATGGGAAATTTGATTGATTGATTGCCCGATGGATGGGCTGTGTGGTTTGGAAATATTAGATATATTGTTGATATTTTAACAGGTGGATAGTCCAATTTTTAGGGGAGATGCTGCCGAAATTTCGGTAGAAAATAAAATAAATTTTAATAGAAAATAAAATAAGAAATAAAATATAATTCAAACGAAAACAAATAAAATAGAGTCAGATAGAAAGATAAAATTTTAGTACAGATAAGAAATTAGATATCGAGATTAAATTACGTAGAAAAATTTAGAATATAAAATAAAATTCTTAGAAGGGTAAGGAGATATTTTGTCTGATAGAATTATTTCTTTTTGTGTCATTCTTACTTTGCTTAGATCGCCCGGGTCCATCTAGTACTCCTCCAGGACAGAATCAAAGCTAGAACTTCGCTCTCCATCACTGTGAGTAATAATAAATAATGCATATCAACATTGCATATGCATAACATTTATTCATAAACATTATGTTTTTATTTACATATTTACAATATATTACAAGTATTTTATCATATATATTAAGTTACGATCATTATAATTATACTTATATATAATTGTGCATTTGGATGAAATTGGTGTAATACGTTGAAAGAATTGTTTGATTACTTGTGCTGTGCATATACTGTGCCTTGTTTGTGTGGAATTAGGATGAAGTGGGTCACCATGGGTTTGTGAGACTGTTTCTGTTATACGGATCCTGATTCTGATTTCTGTTATATTCTGATTCTGTTATATGGATCCTAATTCTGTTTCTGTTAGCCGGGTAAATGGGAGATCGGCGCCCCCTCGTGCACCTGATAATTCTGTTTGTTCTGAAACCACAGGATGGCCGCTTGTTGTTGCGCACCTGAAAATCTAGATTTGATTGCAGCCCGCAGGGTGGCCTCCTGTTGTGAGCGCTTGATGATCTAGATTGGATGGAGACCACCGGGTTGCCTCCTGTTGGTATGAAAAAAAAAAAAAAAAAAAAAAAAGAGAGAATGTAAAAACAATGAGAGGGCTGGTCAAGTGAGGATTAGACCGGCCGGCCAGTATGGGGGATCGGCTCCCTGGTGCACATGTGAGAGGATGAGCCATGTGGGAGGACGACTCATCGGGGGTTCGGTGACTCCACTGACTAATTTCCACGTGATGTGATTATTTGAAGGTGATATTGTTTGTGGGTGCTGATGTAATGTCATATGATTGACTGTTGTGTGTTCATTCAGTATACTAGGGTGCATTTTGCTTGACTGTATGTGGTGTGTATTATTTATTATTATTCACTGAGTTGCAAAACTCACCCCCCTTTTCTCCAAACCTCCCAGGTACTAGGAAGCAGCTCATTCGACTGAAGCTCTGCAATCTTCTCCGCAGAGTTATAAATGTAAATTTTATATTTTTGTTATTTAAATTTGGATGTGCTAATTATTCTATTATCAGAATATTATTGAACTCCGCAGTTATAGGGTCGTGTATTTCAATCGGGCTCTGTCGTATGCGTTATTGTGTAAACGACTTGTTATATATTAGATGCAGGTGGATTAATATAACCATATTATGAATATGACTTATCATGATTAGGCCCAAACTAATCTTTAATTAAGATATCTAAAATTGGGCCGGATTGTACAATATTTATATTTATATCCTAGCTGTATGGGCTTACTGTTCCTGTTAAATGGTGTGGCATGTTTAAGTAGAGTAGTTTAGGCTTACTACGGGCCTCGGGGGCCTTAAGCTTACCTGGGCCCTAGTGCCGGTCCGGCCCACGGAAACGGGTCGTGACAAAATGTTATACACTTTATTTATAGAAAATCAAGGACAAATTATAATCATTTTGTTAGGAGGCATATTAAACTATATAATTGTCAATAATTATTCTTTTATAATTTAAGAGAAAATGAAAAAAAAAATATTTGAATGTGATAATTCTATTTCCAAATAACTAACATTAGAAATTTACATAAGCTAAAATAAAATATTAAACATTAAATTTTAATTATATATTTCAATGGTTTAGTTTTATATATCACTTTTCTTTTATAACAAACATGAATAGTCTCACAAGGCATATTAAATAGGAGTATATTAGAGAATTAAGAAATTAATTATACTTTAAAAATAAAAATGGCTTGTAATCTATGATAAATAAAAAAAGAAATATAAAAATAAAGAAATTAAGTTTATCTTTATAGTACAAAAAGGTAATATTTAGTAAAGGTAAAGATAAAATTACAAAAATATTAATTAATAATTCTTAATTTTCTTAAAATAATATGACTTTAAATAAATAAAATATAAAAATAAAAATAAAATAAATATTAAAAGAAAAAACTGAAAATACATAAGATTATGATTAATGATATTAATTCTAACTTTATCAATATTTAAATTAAAAGAAAATCAAGATAAACTCCATTCGGCTTTAATGCGATTTCTAATGATTCTTTACTATATATTTCCTTCATCTCATTTTATTTGTACGGTTTGATAGAACAGACATATTAAATAGTGAATAAAAATTATTTTGTCCTTCTTTACCCTTAATTCATTAAGATAATTAATTAAATTTCTTCGTTTCATGAACAATTATAAAAGTTATTATGGAAAAAATAATTATTTGTATATTTAAATTTAGAAACTTTAAGGAAATAACAAGTAAACAAAATGGGACAGAGGGAGTCCATTTTTCAATTTACCAAGAGATCCTAAGTTCAATTCTTAATGATATAACAGTTAATTTCCTACCCCTTATTGAGTTGTACTGCCCCTTATCTTCATGGACTTTCAAATTGTTCTAAATTTTATTATATATAATATCTAATGTCAAAAATATATATATTAATTGAGGCCTAGATTTCAAAAATGATTAGACACTCTTTCTTTCTGTCTTTCATTTGATATTATATATAATGAAATTTTTACGCTATGCCTATCAGCAACATTTACAGTACAACCCACTAAGGGTAACAATTGAAATTAATTACTGTACAATCCATTAAAAGGTAAAAATACCACTGGGACCTGTTCCAGAGCATCACCCTTACCACCAGTCTAGAGATCATTTATTATGACAATAAACATTTCAACAACTATCTACTTTCGTCTAGTAATAGTTACTTATTACTGCAGAACGTGAGCGAAAATTTTCGGTGATCATATTCCATTAAAGGAAAAAAATTGATAAGTTAAAAAGAAGTTATTTGGATGGATGGAATTTGAATCATCTAATATATATACTCTCTGGATTTGTCAGACTCCTTTGTTTAATCAGTCTATAAAATTCACAGACCCTATCATATGGCCTCAATTTCATTGTTTTGTTTTAGAAGTGAGAAATTCTTAGAGGTAGAGATTTTTTTTAATCTATAGTTTTCATTAATAATATCATTTAAATCATTCTATTTTTTTTAAAATATTAAATATATGGATTATACTTTTTCAATCCAATCGATTGAATGCAAAATTCCATCGATTGCGTAATTTATGGATTATAACCTTAATATATAAATTTACCTATATACTTTTCACGAAAAAATTTTATGATACTCTCGATTTTTATTTTGATGTATTGAACACTTTAACTTGTATTAAAAATTATAGTTTGATCAATTGAATACATCAACTTATAAAATTCTATCGATTAAGATTAAAGATTTATTAGATAGAAAAAAAAAAATGTAAAAAGTGTTATTAAAAAAGTTATACTAATCATATATCAAATAATATTTTATATATAAAAACTAAAAACCTTAAAAATTCAAATAATATTTTATATATAAAAATTAAAAACCTTAAAAATTGTTATTGCTATGAGATTATTATAACAAGTGAAATTCAAAAAATCAGAAATTTTTTTTCTCAAAATTCAGAAGTTAAATTATATACATGGTAATAGATTATACATTGCATAAATTTTATTCATTCCATGAATTCCACGTTCTACCCATCCAAATGATCTAGAAATTTTTGTATTTAAAAGACTTTGTTTTTTCTTAAAAAAAATTTGTTACTAAAAATAAATTGAAGAATGAGACAAAGCGAAAATATTCGTTCAAAATTCTAATAATAACATTTGAAACAAGAAACTATCATGCGTTATTTGACTATCATAAATTTATCATGCAAGTAAAGCTGAAAAAAATCATTTGCTTCTTTATATAATTTACTTGTGCTAAAAGGATGTTGACATTTGTCCTTCTCCATTCCATTGACTTAGCTCCTTACCTAGAAACATATAATTACCGTTTGTTTTGAAATTATTAAAAATCCTATATTTACTATATATAAAAAATTAATCAGCGTCTTTCTTAATAATATATTTTTATTGAATTAGCTTAATAATATATAAGTGAGCTTACACCTAGGAGTTAGCGTATTCATATTAAATCACAAAAGCAAGATATTTTAATAATATAATTGTCTTTCTAATATCCAGGGAATAACAAGAAAAGAAGCTGTACATTAAAAGGCATTTTCTTGACCGTTGGATCAGTAATTATCAAAACAACTAATCCCAGAAAAAAAAAAAAAAAGGTTTAAGGACTGCTACAACACAATACGTACAAAGACAAAGCTTCCATTCCATGTATGGATTTCTACGGATGATATTTGTGGCACCGGATGACGAAATGCATGTGTCAGTGTGTTAATGCGTATAAATAATATGAATGTACCTTTCAAATCTGATCAATTGCAAATCAAACCAAACGAAATCAAACCACTAGAGATTATAGAAGCCAGACTCTCTTTTTCTCGGAGCCAAGCCATAGATCATGGTCAACCTGCAATAATAGTTTAAATAACCCAACTTAACCACTATAATATTTTGAGGATTTCATCCAAATTTCAACGGGAAATAGTAGCAATAGTGGTAAACGTTTGCTAGTAAGTGCTTCCGACTTTGGTCAACTTCTCCAAATCTGCCACTTCCACAACTCATAAAAAAAAAAAAAAAAAAAAAAAAAAAAAGGCAAACTGTCATGCAAGTGAAATCAATGTCTAATATGTATTGACTGGTTGGCTCTGTCCCAGGTAGACCCGTATGGTTCCAAGCTGAACCAGATCCGCTGCCTTCCCACGGTTTTCTAGACCAAAATCCAAATTTTTTTTGTTTTTTTTTTTTTAGAACCATCAAATCCTTGGTTCCAATCTGCAGAGCCTGGTCCCGGTTCAATTCCCTGGAACAGAAACCAGAATAGTTCTTTTTTGGGTTCCATCCGGTCTGGTTTTGATTCCAAATTGAACCTCGGCCAGGCTTAGGCTCAAGCACTCAAAAAGAAATAATAGCAAGTACCTTCAGAATATTTATCATGGAAACAATGATAACTAAGTAATGATAACAAAGAAGAAGTCAACTCATAATGAAGAGAAAGCCAGATTCATAATCTTATCAACTCAAGCAAATATAATGACATTGGATTCCAAAGCACCTTTAACAAAAAAATTCTCACATTTTATTCAAGTTTCGCTATGATTATCAAACTAACATTACATAAAACTGCTTCAAACTTGTGTAAGCCACTAAAACATAAAAGAGTCACTTCCTTAATATTGAACACCATCGCATGCTCAATATGAGTAGGCAAACTCTAATCAATCTTCTCTTATCATATTTGCTGCTTGTGGCTTTTCTACACCATTTCCCCAACCACATCGAGGTTCGAGCTATTGAATCAGGCAAGCCACATCTCCTTCTTTCTTTTATATTATTGAATTGTCAAATATTTCTATAGATAAGTAAAATATAGCCCTCCACCTCAAAATATATGTTTCTGCATACTATAGCATGAGAAAATGTTAAGAACTGAACAGACTTTCCCTAGATTTTCATAAGTTCTAACAGAGTATCCTTTCTTCTGCTACCATAGCTAATTTCAAACTCAAGCCTGCACAACCAAGCTCAAGATCACGCAAGGCAAACATTTGGTCATCCTGGGTAAGGAACTCAATCTCTAAAGATTTATAATTCTAAGAATCTTAAATGGATAATTAATATCTATGCTTGCATATATTCAATGAAATAAATACAGATTGGAGGGAAGAAGGTTCACAAGTCTCCCTCTGGGCCAAACCCAGTAGGGAATCACAACCCACCAACTAAGCAATGAATAAATGGATGCACTTTAACATAGTGAGTAGACAGACATCCGCAGCACTCTATTAAAGTAGAAGGTCAAATGTATTCATTTAGGTTGGAAAAATCCTGATCCCTGAGGTTTTTATGCGTGTACAAAAATGAAACTCATTTGAAGATTTGCACATCTGAGACCAATATTCTGTCTTAGGAGATACATGGTTCTAACTATTTATCTTTGTTTTTGAACTAAGCTCTTTTTCCAGCATAAAAAATCCAATTGAAACAATAGCCAAGTCATAGCCTTTGACATTACTGCAGTTGGTTTTTTACATAATAATTTAAGCAAATAGGTGATTTTCACAAAATGTGGGAGAAGGCAAAGTGAAACACTTGAAACTAACTTCCTCTCTTGAGCATTTTCAGATGAATAAAGCACTCTTGATGTAGTTTCTCAGAACCAAACTAAGCATTTCGTATTTGTCACGCAATGAGAATAAAATATAAATTTATCAAGTATGAATATTGTTAGTGTAATTGGTAGTTAATTGTCAAACAGTACAAAACACAAGATTATAAGTGTCAACAAAAAAACCTCGGACCACTTTAAGTAAAACGATGAAGCCACAGCGTAGTTTTTTGTATTTCCCCGAATATAAATATAAAACATGTACAACAGAAAAATAAACTTTAGGGGATAAGTAAACAAATAGTACCTGCTAAACAAGAATTCCACCCCAGTCAGACTGTGATTGCAAACATCATTGAACACCTTAGCTACCTCTTTTATCCCTATTGTGCTAATAATGCATTCAAGTTTCAATGAAACCACTGCTGCCATGAACTATCAACAATGACATGACAGTAAGGCAACGCTACATATACCATGTGGAATCAAGAATTTATAATCAGGCACAATTTTCGTGATTTGCAATTGATCTATAAATGAATGAGCCAATATCAAAATGGCACTATATATCAACAGAAGCAAATTTTGTTGAGATATACAAGACTCACCAAAAACTACAATGATCAGACCAGTATACAGACTTTTTATACAGCACGCTTTCTTTTTGACCGCTTGCTTCTCTTTGGCCTAGAAGTGTCAGGAACCTGTTTGCTTGAACTAGAAGCATATGCTTGCTCTAGAACTCCTTCACCCTGTGAAAGAATTCACATTAATTCCAATCTAGAGAGTGAAATGCAATTTTTAAAAGTAATAAAAGTTGTACCTGTTCATCTAAGCCTACTAAGATAGGTCTATAAATCACTGTCTTGGATAAAAGCATGCAAGATCTATGTATATCTCACCAATCAAACATTTCTTTGAAATTTTGTAGCTTGCTCTTAATGTATGTTAATTCTTCAATCATTGATTATGAAGTCCCAACACTGTTGTTAGATTCTTAGACAACTTTCTAAATTTGATTTCTGCATAAAGACTATCACACTAATTTGCCCTGCCTTTATCTATGTCTCTTCACTCATTCCCATTAATCTTCTCCTGTTCTAGTGAAACCAGACAATAAGATGCCCCTTTTTACAATCTTATGGACGTTCATCATATGTATGCAAACAGTGGGCTTTACTTTCTAGCAGCAAAGAGTTACATATGGAGAGTGTTCCACAGCTGAATATGCTTGCCAAAGTTCTTACATGTGCATAAACAAACTAAGCTCAGTACCCTCTGGCTGTTTTGAATTGGAAACTAGAGTCCGTTACTCTCTACCTATGGAGAGTGGAATCCACTTTCCACTGCACAGTTGAAACAGCAAGGTGATACATCATGCTAAGGCTGAGTCCCACTCTGGGAATAACTGTCTTGTCCCATTATCTGTTTCTTGTATGGGTTACAAATTTAGAATCTTAGAACAGGACTGCTACAGTTATTTCTGGCACTATAGAAGTGCATTGTAGCAGAAATGTATGAACCTCCAAATCTATGGTCCCACAAGAACCTCCTTAGTAGAATAGACCAGCATGCAAAGCCTACACATGTAGCCAGTATCATTCTTTACAAGATCACATGATAAAAAGATGATTGCAATAATGGCATGAAGTTGATGAGTCGCCAGCAATGCATCAGTACAACAGTCATTGATACACAGTACAAATCCTTTTTTCTGTCACATTAACCACCACTGAGTTGCAAAATTGTGAACTCAGGGGCAATAATTAAGTTCATTTAGCAGTCCTGAACTAGCTAGAATTTAGGATTTACCTTGTCATTAGTCTCTTCATCTGAGTCCTCATCAGAAGCAGATGCAGAATCCAAAATCTGTACCTTGTCATCTGATAGTGCCTTGCTCAATTTTGTCCTCTTCTCTTCTTCCTTTAACCGCCTGAACCTGTCAACAAGAATCTTTGATTTTTAGACAATTCTAGGAAGGCTGAAAACAGGAATTAATTCTGTGAAGATAACGCTGACCTATCACCAGGTTGTGCTGGCTGTGAAGCTGATCTTTTTGCACGTCCTGCACTGATGATTCCACTTGCATTCTCATTAACCACAGGCTTTGCACCACCTAATTTGCGTAACCATACCTGTTGGGCTGTGCTGAGTACATTGTTTGTGAACCTAAAAGCACATGATAAATTTTATGATTTAATCAACAGAAAAACAGCACCAACAATGCACATTTTAAAGGTCACCATCCATAGCTTAACAGGGACTAAACTGTGTTTAAAATCAAGCATTTATTCTTCTGCTTAAATCTTAAAAAGTACAATGCAAGTTTCACTTCTTCAAGAAAATGCTGAGGTGTTAAATTAACTAGAAGAGGGGAAAACCTAAAAACCAAATGTTCAAAATCAGTTCAAAGATGCAAAATAATTTATGCAGGATTGACATGTAGATTGTAGACTAAATGAATAACATATAATAAAACTAACAATACACAGGCCAAAAAATGAAGATCGCAACACATGCCAATATGCCTAAGGTGTTCCCTGAACAGAAAGTATAAACATGGGCAATAGCATAACAAACATATAAATATCATATCGACTATTTTAAATAGTAAGTACAGCAATAAAATGTCAGAAAACACAAAAATAGCGCACACTCATAATTGATGGAACTTCCAGTGATTCCACGCCTTAAAATTAATTTAGAGAAAAAAGAAGGTCATGCATAACAGAAGTATTTCCAGAATATATGTCTGGTTAAAGGCTGCAAGTAAACTCTCAGAGAAATAGAAAGAAAGATACATTCAATAATGTCAGTGAAAATGAGTGATCAACTACATTCAATTGATGTCAGTGATAGGGCTGATGAGAAACTAACCAGTAAATAGATAATCCAGATGGAACAGACAAGGAAAAGTAACCAATCATGAGAGGAAGAAACTTGAAAACAAGAAGCGTGTTCTTTTGAGCTGGGTCATCCGTCTGTCCAAAAGAATACAATCAGGTCTTCACAATCACTCAAGTAAATAATGAAATGTAGAAGCAAAAGGGCAAGAAAGGTAAAAATTCTTTCCTACCTGGGGAGGTTTCATAATCTCCATTGATACATACTGAGATACAACAAGGAGGACAGGTAGAACCAGGTAAGCTGCAGTGTCATGCCAGCCCAATGGTGGATGGCCATCCTGTGTGATTGATATATGTTAGATTACTAAGTTTGATGCACAATCTTGCTAAAGTAATGACCATGCAGCACATGACTAACGGCAAACTACAGCCACAGCAGATCCATCTATTTTGCTATTTAGGGGATAATTATATATACTATCTATTATTAAATGCACTAATCAATCCAGACCCGGGAACACAATTGATGAGCAAACAAGCAAAATAACTTTCCAATCTTCTCAAACCATTTGCCTCACTCTTTTCAGCTGCCAATTTTAAATTCATTGACCAAAATGTACTTTCAAAGATCAAAAAGAAAACAAGAAAAATGGACCAGGTTTATCAAGAAAGAAACAGAGAAATATCTTTCTCCCTGAGTCTAAGGATGGTAGAAAATTCTCCAAAACACCTTCATGGAAATGAACGTGACAACATAAGAGATAAGCCGTGCATCCTACTAGCCATCAGAAGGGAAGTGCAACAGACTTACAGAGGTCCCAAGCAGCTGAAATCTTCACTAAAGCAATATCTGAGTACCAAGAAAAGGTAGCAAGTATGAAAAAAGCAACACTACACCTTGCTTGGCCTAGGAAGGGAAAGATAACATTCTCATAGAACCTCATCCTACTGAAATAGTCAATGGAACGATTATCTTGAGTGCCAAGAGAATCTGGCAAGCAAGCATGGTGATAACAAAGGCACCCATGGTTTTAAATTAGCTGTGAAGTAGCATATCTACAATCATAATGATTAATCTCCAGGACAGTGACACATTGACATGGCCTACATTGGAATTTTTCTAAACAAATTCAAGATAGCGTCAACCATGACTATTACACCTTGGTTATTACAGATTGACACATTCACATACGCCGTGTTCATTTCCATGTCTGTGATTGATACTGAATTTAAAACTTGAAAGCACCCGCCCCGGGGGGGGTGGGGGTTGAAAAAAATTAAGAATGAGAAGAGCATTAGCCATACCTAAGTGACCTTGGAGTTGATGTTTAGATGCTTTAAACATTTAAAATGCTAAAATAACTCCTTTTGAGTCATGAACAAAAAAAAAAAAAAAATACAACAATTTGCACTTTGTCTGCTTTCTCTGCCAAGAATCAGAATATAGGGACACAGAAAACAGGAAGCACATATCATTACATTTCTATCAAGATTCAAATATAACTGAACCTAAACCAAAGGCTGTACGTGGAAAATGTACAAACTACAGTTTAATTAAGCCAACCCACTACTGAAGTATAGATAGTCTGCCCTACCAAAGAATTAACTGCTTCAGCAGAATCACCTCTTCAAAACTACAATTACTGCAATAATGCAACTACATATACACTATAAAGAAGATTCAAACAGTCACTTCTGTGGTCATGTCTTTACAACAAGATTGTGAACCAAAAATCATATAATGGAGCTTCACAGGTTATTTCCAAGACCACAGGTGTCAAGTTGTAAGTATACTCCAAAAATATCTTAGAGAAAATTGTATAAGCAAAACTATAAACCACCAAGTTAACTAAGGTAAATTTGAAGACAAGCAGTTTTGGAACAAAACCAAAAGTAAAGTCCTTATTGACTACACTCCAAAAGTATATCTCTCTAAGTTATGCAGATATCTGCTTCATTTAAAGCAATTAGTTACATAGACACACAATCACGTCAAAAGTTTATTATGATCTATGACAACATAAAATGTTTGACAAAGATAAAAGTCTAAGAAAGAAAATTTAGCTTCATGATCTGAGACACATAAAGTTTTATTACCACAAATGGAAAAAGCCATGAAATGCCAGATCCACTTTGTCGAGCTGCAATTGTAGTTGGCCCACCCAATGACGGAATCCAAAAAAACCCTTCTGTCAACAGTCCCTTCGAAAAAAAAAAAGTTTGAAATTATCAACAGCAGTGAATTTACCCATCATAAGCACTGAAAGCACACATACATATCCACTGTCATTCCATAAAATATGAGAAGTCAGTTCTTATTTACCTCATTCGCAACATTTGAAAGAGCTTGATATAGACCAATCCACACTGGTATTGTAGCCAAGGTCGGAAAACAACCTGTAATGAGATGTTATTAAGCATTACACCTTAAAGCACAGTACACAGATAGTAGATGTAACAAATTACAAATTGACAAAATGGAAATTTAGTAAGAACTGAAGACCGAAATGTAGACAAAAAAATACTGTAAACTCAGAACAGTGTGCATACCATATGGCATGAGATAACTTTATTATAAATAATAATTGAATAAATAGAGAAGGTAGTGGTGGCAAGTTCTTGAGAAAGGTATGTAGAAAAACAAATACTAAAATGCCAGAGTAAAAACATGAGAGGTTGAGGATGTCAATGTAATCTAACAAACAAATTGATAGAGAAAAAGGATAAATAAGTTTGTGTCTATTCATTTAACCACTGTTTCAACATCAAATGCCATGGTCATATTGTTGAAACTAATTTACAGAGAGTTAAAATCCAGTCAAACAAACTCTGGGTACCTAGTTCTTGACCGGCACAAAACAAAATTCCTATGATCAAAGATGAAAACTAATGCAATTTCCAACAACCAATTGCTTACCTGCTAAAGGATTAACCCCAGCTTGCCTATATAGACGTGATGTCTCGAGTTGTATTCTCTCCTATAAATTATATACACAGACCAAATTACTTGTGAGGAACTGAATTCTCAGAAAAGGAAGAGATACGTGCTAGAGCTCAACCTCAAAATTCAATATAACCAATACAACTGCAAATGTGCCGCACCTGATTGCCTGCATATCTTTGTTGAATGGCTTTTATCTTAGGTTGAAGGTTTTGCATTGCCAATGTAGATTCAACCTACACAGTTTTTCAAAAAAAAAAAAATAAAAAAAAAAAAACATTTCAGAAGAACTCAAGACCATATGCACAAACAATAAGCATTTCCTACTAAATTTGATAAATTAATAAAATAAAATAAAACTCACTTGTTGCTTGGTTAAAGGGAGTGTGGCAACTTTTACAATAACAGTGAGCAATATAATTGCAAAACCATAAGCATACGGAACATGAACAGCTGAAAGCCCATCCTTCAATACCTGAACAAATACCCGTAAAACAATATAGTTCAAATATAATTCGTCTACAATTCTATGTAGAGATAGAAAGGGAGAGGTAACTGAACTGAAGTGAAAATTACCTTGAGAACAAACTCCATGGATTCGGAGATAAAGCCGAACCACCCACCATTCTTTTGTACAGCTGTATCAGTTGAGCTGGAGGCAGCACCACCAGAGGCGGAATCCACCGCAACAGCAGCATCCGCGAGCGTATAGAGGAGGCTCTCAGCTCTACTAATAATCGAACTGAAATCAATTGAAGAATCTAAATGACTAATTGGAGGAATCTCGTGCAAGCTTAAATTTACTCTTGTGGATATGAATCTCCTATTAGGAAGTGTGTGGAACCCATGGCGAGCGACTGACGGGAGTGGTGCACCGATGAACGTCGGAGAAGAAATTAGGGTTTTCGCCATGGGAATTAGAAGCTACGTGAGGATTGAAAAGTAAGAGAGGTTAGAATTTCATGTGCGATAGAGGGAGTGGTGGAGATGAGAAGAGGCTTGCAAGTATAGTGTAAGAGAGTTTTTCTTTTTTTGTTTTTTCGAATTATCCCCTTTTCTTTTAATAAAGGGGCGAAATTAACCACCAAAAAGTCCAGAGCGCGCGTTTTCTGTGTTGTTTTATCAACCAATGGATAAGCTCCACGTTAATCGTTGGAGAATCATTTGAATTTTGATGATTTTAGTTGAATTTAAAACGTAATTAGTGTGATTGCCGGTAAAATTAGACAGAGAATATTCGTTTTTTTCTTTGCTTTGTTAGAAGCGGGTCTAATTTATGCCTCGGGTCACCGGCGAAGCCTCCAAGTTCTTTAAAATTTAATTTCTCCCCCCTAAATATATATATTTAAGAAATGTCCATATTTGCTTCCAGAACTTTTCAAAATTTATTTTCTCCTCTAAATTTTATATATCGTTTCAAAAATATCTCCATTGCCTTCCAATTCCAATTTGTAATCCCTTCAAAGGTTAAAAGTCTCATTTTATCGTTTAAAGAGTTGTTGACTGCTTTAGAGGGTAAGATAAGATAATATAAAATTAAGTGATTAAATTATATTGGAAGATGATTTGAAGAGACATAAAGTTTTTTCGCTGTTATTTTAGGAGTTAAAATATCAAAATACCTCGCCTTCAACCCATTAAATTGAGGGTAGGAATATATATATATATTTTTTATGCAAAGGAGATAAATTTTAGTTTATTATATTATCGTGTTAAAACCTCCAGAATTGCATTATTTATGTTTCTTCTCAATGAGAGTTTTTATTTTAATATTCTTAGAAAATTTAGTTGATTAATGAGCCATTTAATATTTTATAATTAATATTTAAAAAAATATCTCTAACAACTTTACATCTAAAATAATAATTTTAGATATAGAGGTATCTTCAATGGAGAAAAAAGCCTCTGAAGTTCAGATTTTGTGTTGAGGAGACTCCTCCATGAGCAAATTTCACTAGTTTCAGAGAGAATAGAAAAGTTTCGATCTCTTCCCATAAGTTCCATCCATCTCTTTTCTTCTTCTGCATCAAGACCCTCAAAATTGGGTGATGGAACAACCTCAATCTCATCTCATGCACACATTGAGGACTAGAAAGGCCGCTATAATGCTTTCTTTGCGTTTTATGATAATTAATGATATCGTACAAATCCCTTTTCAACATTAAAAAGAAATGGGAGCTCTCCTTGGCGAGAATGCCCGTTCATATAACTAGGAAATTACATTTTACTCAATGTATTCTCTAGCCTTTCCTTAAATCCTCACATATACCTATTCTCCATATCATGTTGAATTAAGAACACGTCAAGCTCAAGATTTGAATTTATCAAACCTGAAAATCCATTACTATCTCGAATAATCTCGCACTTGGATTTCTCATTCAATACAGGCTTAAAATAATAAATGAAGAAAAGGCAAGCATTCCGTACACTGTCCAATCTCTTGGCACATTTACGATCAAAGTTTAGAAGATTTTGATAAGTATCAGACTCAGGCACTGACGCACATAGGGCTAAAGGGAGTCTTGGCCCCCAATATTAAAAAAATTCAGAATTTTTGTGTTAAAAATTGAAAAAAATTATTTTAGTTTGATCTCTAGTTAATTAAAATTATAGTTTGGTACCTCTAACTCTTTGGGTTAGATTTGCCCCTGATCAGACTCATTGCTTTGAGGTGCATGATGAACATCTAATATATCAAAAGTGTCTAAATTCCAAGATGGTGGAGGAGGACTACGCTCAGCAGAAAATGGAAGATTAATATCAGATGGCTTAGAAAGAGTTATTGACCTATTCATGTCTCTATCCAATTTTTCATGAGTTACTGAACTAGAATCCATGGATAAAAGTGTTGAAGGGTGGTGATTCTCAATAGAAAGACTTGTAAATAAATCTTCTCCTATCTTTTACACTAAAATCCTAAACAAGGTTCACCTAAGAAATCTATATAGGTGAAAAATGAAAGGGCAAAGGCAATATCAATTTTCGAGGAACTATAAATCTAAAGGATATTTAAAGGAAAATAGAAAGAAAAAAGGACACCTTGGTAATCAATCAATCAATCAATCAAAATCCATAAATAAACAAAGAGATCTCTTCTCAAAACAATTGTCTTCGTTTCTGTAGTCTCCAAAAATTACGTTAGAGAGAAGAGAGAAGAGAGACTGGAAAAAGAAGAAATGAAAACGGTCGCCGTTAAGAAGACGATCTGACTTGACATGAAGACTAGACCCCCATTGCAACCTTATTGGCCGTTACATGACAGTGACGGAAGGAAAAGATTGAGCCGAAATTACGTTTTTTATTAAAAATAAGTGGTGGGCTTTTGAGCCCAATTTAGGTCATGTTAGCCATATCTTTTGGTATGGGTACTTTAAGTGCTCAAGTTCTTATCGCAATGGGCTTGTCCCTAACCCAACAACTTGTATTTGCCATTTTCAGAGTGACCGTTTTTTGTAGGGGATGGGACAAGGCTTTCCTATTTTATTTGTCCCAAGAAATGTACTCTCAAACTCTAAAACGACAGCAAGAAAAACATATGATAATTAAGGAAAAAACTTAACTACACCCGTGTATGGGCTTATATATATGTCAAATCAATTATAATTGGTGTTTTTATTTTTAACTATATACAAAAAAAAATGATTAGATAGTAATATTTTTCTAAAAAACTTTTTTCGATTGGTTTGGTGTATCAGAGAATACATATATCAGGTGAGATGAGGAATTTAATAATTAAAAGACTTATCTACACCGAGTGTACATGTTAATTTATACACTAAATTAATTAGAAATTGTGTTTTGATTTAAATAAGGGTATTTTTTTTATCATACACTAATAATAATAATAATAATAATAATAATAATAATAATAATATCTTTCTAAAAAGCATATTGTTTAATGGTTTGATGTATGTGAGAATCCATGCAACGAATCCTAGGATCACAATTCCATTTTTGTCTAAATTTCGGAGTTGACTTATATTTTTCCACTGGACCACACTCTTGACCCCCAATCCAAAGCTATAAGGCATATCAAGTCAACTTGGGCCAGGAAAAAACTTCGAATTGGGAGGACAATCCTCCCGGTGAACTGATTTTCCTCAAATAAAAGCTTCCACGGTGTGTTGGCTAAAATGAGGAATTGCACGCTACAAATTCTTAACATAGATTATTTTGATTCATAAACACAATATATTGATGGTTCAAGATGCTAAAAGAGTTGAGGTAAACTAAAAACTAGACGAAGAGAGATTGTATGTAAAAATCTATTGTTTCTCAATATTTGTACAGACTTAAGTATGAATATTGATAGACCTTCAGAAGGGCTAAAGGCGCTATAGCGCCTCATTTTTTAAAATTTGCATTTAAATAGTACATAAAATTTTGTTATTTCCTGTTTAATTTTCCAAATGGTATTCCAAATAAGTTAGATTCCTTTTTTTAACGTAGGAGGCCTGGTCTTTATTCGGTAAATCTCGAGGTCTTTCAGATGTCAACCGAAGGGAGGCTTGTCCCCAAATATTTCACCTAAGGTTTGCCACTGAATATCAACAAACTACAACGGAGAAATACGATTCATCTAATCAACACCAACTAGCTTCAGACTAAGGCTTAATTGTAGCTACTGCTGCATTAACTGTCAAATTGGTATTAGAAGTTGTCACACAATAATTCACATCCTCTCTGTTCTTTTTTGTTCAATATATATTGGAAAATTTTCCCTATAATTAAGCATTTATGAACTCAACTACAAAAACACCAATTCAATAAATAAGAAGTCTCCAATAATTTCACAAAATACGAAACCAATATGACCAAAACAAGAAAAAGAAAAAGAAAGATATCGCCTATGACTTATTATTCATACCAAAGACTTCTTGCATAGTATACTATTTTTTCTTTTTCTTTTTTTTTTTTTTTTTTTTTAGGGAGTCTACTAGTTTTATATGATTTAATGAATAATAGATAATACTCATAAATTAATCGTACTCTTATATATTTCTTATATATTAAAGACTTGTTTAGTCCTTCGTTAACATCATTAATTTGTCATTAATAATTTATCTCATTAGACTTTTTTTTTTTTTATGCGGACTAGACTTTTGAATACTTCTTCCGTTCTATTCAATCTTTTTAAGGTTAATTTTATTACATTTAATCTGGGGCTTTTTAAAATTCTAAGAAGAGTTAATTTTTTTGTTACTATTTTGTCATTATTAATTAATTGCAGTATCAATTCTCACTAATTAATATTAAGGGTATTGAGGTAAATTCTTAATTAGGATTTTGTAGAATCAAGATGAAACAATCATTTCCTTGATTTGTTTAATGAGCTAAAAAGTTTCAAACTGACTTGAACCAAAAGAGTAATAAAAAAAATTATCTTTTGAAAAATAAAAATTACAAACTTTTTAAATTGTATGAAAACTTAATGTCATGCTTTCATTAGCCATAAAATCGAAATGCATAAACTGAATTAAGTTATCCAATTTCTGGGTAACTAATCTGACAATAATTTAATTAGCTTCTAAAGACCTATATGCCCAAACAAAATAAATTATAGAGAACATTCAATGAGCTCAGCAAGTAATAGGGTAAGCAATAGTCTAATTAATGTACAAGAATTAAAAGTTTTAAATTTTGAGAGGACTGATTGATCAAAACGGATAAAATTAAAGGGCTTAAATCGTGTTTATCCTTTCTTTTTCTAGCTAAGTTTTAATTGACCTTTAACCATTAGGATCCTAATTGTTTCTGTAGGGAAATGTCCCTTTATGGGGCCTATATCTCCATTAATTAGTTGAGTCCTTTTCAACCAAGAAAATGAAAATTAAGCTATCACATTTTAGGTTTGTGCAATTCAATTTGAACCTCTATATTCCTGTGAGTTATAATTGTCGTATTGTAATTGAAGAAAGCAGTGGTGAAGATGAAGTCTCCAATCTAATTTAAGGAGGCAAAGCTTTAAGCAATAAAATTATGGGGAGCAAGTAGATAAATTTGTTGGAGGAGCAAATCCTAAGTTTTGAACCTACAATATATATATATTTTTTTATTTTTTCGTTGCAAATACCTCCTTTCTCTTTTTTGGTGGAAAAGCTAATACTCCTTCCATCTTAAAAAAATGGTTCACTTTTTATTTTCACACAGATTAAGAAAATAACAATTATTATGGTTAAAAGAAAGTAGCAATTATTATGGTTAAAAGATAATTTTATTCATATAACTTTTCTATTGTACTCATCTTAAATAACAAGTGAGTAATTATTATATTGAAATAAAGTAATAAGTAAGAATTAATGAGATTATTGAAAATAAAATAAAATTTAACAAGGATATAATAGACAATTTAAGGATTAATCATAATACAAAAAAGGAAAGTGTTACTATATTTTGAGATAAATCAAAAAGAAAATATGGACTATCTTTTTGGGACAGAGGGAGTTAAAATTATTTTATTTTTAATGTTTGAAATCTAAGTTCCATACACATTATCTTGTAATTAGTGTCATAACCATTCCTATATCATGAAAATGCACATGATTTTTTTTTTATTTTTTAAAAGGAAATTGCAAATATTTTTTTTTATTTTTGAAAAGGAAAATGCACATAACTTTTGAAGCTTCATCCTATAAAAATAAAATTTTCTTTCATTTGTTCTAAGTTATTAGCCACTTCCTTTTCAAAAATACAATTTACTTTCTTAATTCTTTAAAATACCCCTGTCAAAAATACCTCGTTATCAACAATTTTTCCTTTCATTGCTTTATTAGAAGAGACATCTAATATTAATATATAAGGATAGGGTAAAACTAATTATTCAAATTATAATATTAACTAATTTTTCTTAATTTGTATAAAAATTGAAACAATCCTATTTTTATAAGAGGGAGTACTAAATTTGTTTCTTGGTGTCCTATGCAGGACATACTATCCATAAATGGATTGTTAGTGTAATATCATAAAATCACACACACACACACACATATATATATGCATACTATTACTTGTTGGCGGTCAAAAATTTTGTAAAATAATTAAGGATAATCACTATTCCTGAGATTCTAATTATACAGTGCAGTTCTAAAAAATTCACCAAGCTAATAAATTGAAAATTCACAGATGCATAAATAAATTAGATATCCAAAATAAAAACTAATAGTTATAAAAATAAATTATAAAGCATATGTGCCGGATCGAATGCTTCTCTGCTGTTCTCACATTAACATTTGAATAATCAAGTTAGATTTTTCAATCACAGCCTGATAAAAAGTCTCATTTCGGAATTACATAAAATCAAAAAAAGAGCTCAAAATCAATAAAATTATAAAGATCCTTTTACTGAAAAGAAATCAAAGAAGGGTAATTTCCCATCAGTATTTTCTTCAACACCATCAGGACTAATCTCCGAAAAGCTTGAAGAAGAAGAAGAAGCAGTAATCATAGCCTTTCCTTGTAAAACGCCTGTTGGTTGCAAAGGAAACAAAGGCAACGTTTCTTGATTGTTGACATAGTTATTGCCACTGATATTCTTGTTGTGGTATTCTTGAGTCATTACAGGTTCGTATCCTGCACAGCAAGCATAGGTTCTTGCTTTCTGATCAATCTTTTCAGTTCTTGGCTTCCTCTTGAAGCTGCCAGGGAGGAGCACTTTCGAATATGGTGGACAAAACCCTAAATCGATTTGTGGTAGATAATATGACCCACAAACGACTGAAAAAGAAAATAAAAATCAGAAACTAATTTCATTTTCAAGAAAACTGGTTTCTTGTATATATATGTGGAAGAGAAAATGAAATAAAATACTGTAAAGCAGAAAATTTCAATTTTATTAATGATCAATTTACGAGTGATAAGATCATAAGTTTAAACACAGATCAGAAAATAATTATTCCAAAAAAGAAAATATATTATTATAGTGAAATTAAGTTCATTTACAAAATTCCAAGAACAGGAAAACAAAAAACAAACTATAAAGCAATCATAAAAGTATTATCAGCTGGAGAACAAATCTATCTGAAAAGTGACAAATAGAATATGTATTTTATGTATAAATCTCTCTGGATAACAAACACTTAGAAAACAGTTCTAAAATTTTATAATATATATTATTCACACACATATCGAGTCCATTTGCATGAAGAGACAGCTACAAATAAAAATAAACTAATACAATACAAACACAAACAACGAAACCCAGAAGAAATTGAGAAAAAAATTCAGAGAATCAATTAAAAAATTAATATATGTAGAAAAATAACTAACCATTTGTGCAAGGAGAAGCAAACATGGGCTGATGAGGCTTATGAAGATAACGGTTGATATTATTATAACCCATAATTTCTTGTTTCTGTTTCTGTCTTTGTCTTGCTTTGTGGTTTTGAAACCAGTAAAAGACATTTTTGCCTTCTATATGACCAAAAGCTTTTAGTCTGGCTGTTATTTGCTGTATTTGATCAGCAGTTGGTGTTCTTATACCTTGCCTATATAAGCCTTCAAGTAAGCTTATTTGTTCCTTTGTTGGATTCCATCTCGAATTCACTTGAGCTCCACTACCAGAATTACCCATTTCTATATTTTCACTCTCCATTTCTGATCGTTCAAGTTCTTAAAAAAGAGAGAAAGGCAAAAGATCCAAAATGGGTTTTGATCTCTTGATTGAAAGAAATTAGGGTTTATAAAAGAAATGGAGAGACAAAGTGACTTTTTGCATGGGTTTTGGTATGGTCTTTTTATAGAGATAAGTAAAGCGTTGGGCTATGAAGAGTCAAACAAAAATATTAGAGAGAGAGAGAGAGAGAGAGAAGGCTTTGACATGCGTATTGTTTTTGGTGCTGAATATCTCTGAAAACATGGCGAGCAGCGGCTAAGGGAGGCTAGGTAAGCTATATGGTCTCTCTCGTCTTCTTCGTTCAAAAACGAGGAGATGCCGGAAAGTCAATAATGCCCCTCCCTTCTTTTAAAGTGTGTTTGGTCTAATTAATTGCGATTGGCTATTGCCAACTAGCTAAATACAATTAAATTTTAACAATTTTTAGTGTTCAAATTTATAATTTTACAAGGTTTTTCTAGATTTTACTAGTAATGTTGAGAAATTAAATTTACCAAATATCTCTATCTAATATTAAAATTTGAAAACACTAACGTCTAATTTTAATCCGTACCCACTTAATACGTCATTTTGAAAAAAAAAAAAATTCACTCCTCTCATGGGTTAGAGTGGAACAAATACATAGGATCGATTAATTTCATAAAATTTAATACTACCTTCGTTCTGTTAAATTTAACAGTTTTTTATCTTTTTTTTATTTAGATGTTTTTTCAGCAAATCAAAATACCATTGGTTATTTTATTTCAATTTTACCTTGTCTAGATATCTAAACTAAATTTTATTTCAATTAAAAGAACATTAATTAAAGGGCAATTCAATCAATTTTTTTTTATTTTTCTTCTAGAACGGAGGTGATTCAATTTTTTTTTTTAATTCTTGTAAAAGTTAAAATTTATCAAATTTAATGGAATAGATAGAGTATGAATATCGGTAGAATGAAAATCTATAGGGCATTAATATGCATGCAAAATGAATCATATGTAATACTGCTATTTTTCTAAATTATTTTGGAGTATTTTGGACTTAATCCATTAATTTGTTTATCAAAATTAAAATTTTCACTTAATATGATTGATTATAAATTAAGTGTCAGGGATTATAATTTAGTAATTTTGTGGAAGGAAAATACTATCTAGATGGGAAAAGAACAACAATGGGCATGGTTGGGTTTTAAATGGGCAGGGGAAGAGGATTTGTTTGTAGCCTAATAGTTGCATCTCGGGAATGACATAAGGGGAGTGAGAACGTTGGTTACGCCATTGAAGGAAAGGAAGGGTAAAGAAGTAAAAAGAGAACAAAACGACAGGCGGTTGGGTTGTAAGGGTTGTAGGTAAGGCCTAGGCTTTGGGAATTGAAGTGAGAGGGTGATGGTTTGAGTGAAGTTGAAACGTCTTGGTTTAGGTGTTAGTCTGTTTTTTTTGATGTTGTTTTTGTGCTCATAACTTGATATTATTTGATGGTAGTTTTTGGGTTAGTCAATTGACCAATCAAACCTTCCTCTTCTTTCTCATCAGAATATATATTGTTACAGAATCACCTTCAGATTTTCTTGCTTTCTAACTTTATAGATTTGCATGCACAAAAGCTTCTTTCATTTTTCTGCTTTTTCTTTTATTTTCAAGATGCTTATATTAGTACGTTTTTGTATCAGACGAACCCTTTATTGTACGTTTTTATGGTAGACCAACCCTTAATTTTATGTATTAAGGTCTTCTTCACCTTCACCTTCTCCCAAAAATAAAGTATTTGATAGATAGTTCTTGAATATATAAATATATCCAAATGTCACAGTGAGAGCTTCATAGCCTTTGACGCCATGTGATATCTAAACTGCGTTTATAATCTAGGCCAACTATGCTTCCTCTGAGTGTACTTGTATGATATCTGATTATATATAAATGCTCAACTTGCCATATACAAGGGATTTAGCACATTCAAGTCTGCGATCAAGGCTTTTGGGCATTTAGACAACGCATAACTGTTTATACCGAAAGTTTCACCTACGGAGAGATGCACATTATAGGGATTTGGCCCTATAGAGTGCATAGAGTTTCTTCCCTGCGAAAATATCATCTCCTCTACTTAGAGTATATGACGACCGCAACTTAGCTCACTTAAGGTTTGGTCCTGCATACTCGCTTCGAAAGTGGCAAAGAGCATTACATCAAGTCTCTCCCTCACATGTCCTTCGACTATATATCATCCAGCATACTATTCTCATTTCTCATGACTTTGTTATTGTCCTTAGGCTTATCGTAATATGGCTCCATGATTGTGGTGCTGAGTATAAGGATATGTCCTTAGACTTGCTCTAGGAAATTAATGATTTAATCTCAATTATGTGTACTTAACTCGAGAATATCATTAACTGAAATTGAAAAGAAAAAGACGGGAGAGGAAGAACAATTGCTTACACATCCTATGATTTGATAAAGATATATGTCCGTTTCCTAGCTATGTATCATCAATTGAAAGGTAAGCTATAATGCATATTGTCTCATCTCAATCATAAAACTCAGAAGAGAAAAAATGCTACTCATAGTTATTTCATTATCATATAGACCATACAATTAATAGCTCAACTATAGATCATTTCATGAATTAGATTGACCTATAGAGAGTAGGATCAAAATTATTGGGTACTAAATAAAAAGCTACACTCTCTTTATTTTCAATGCTTTAAATTAATGCGTGCATTCTATAGAAATGCACTAATGACATCTTAATTAATAATGGGATGGTTTTTAGTTACTTGTTGTTTTCATTTAACAAATTAATTAATTATGTTTTTGGGTTTGTAAATTATATTTAATGCTACTCTTCAAACCAAAAACTAGGAAACATGTCATTACACATTGGTCGGAGAAAATTTGACTTGCAATTACTAGTATCTTACTATTCACCTTAGACCAAAAACTTCCAAATTTAATAAAACGGGTGAGTAATTATTTATAATCTTATGCCACCAATTAAATGTAATTTGGTTAATCTTTTTCTGAACGTGTCAGAATGGGAGGTCTCACATAGGAGTCCTCTTCACCAATGTTACTAAATCTGGCCCAAACATAGACCTGGCTAAAAAATCAAGTAGATGATTCACTGGTTTAACCAGTGGGTCAATAGTTCAATTAGTTAGGCATAAAATATTAATAATATTTATTAATTTTGTTTCATAATACTTGTCGCATTTGAGAAAGTAGTTTATTCCAAAATACTTGTCACATTTGTGGTTTTAAAAAGTAATAAATCTTTTTTTTTTCATATTTAACCTTTGTATATGACCAATAATTATTATTTCAATTTAATGGGTTTCTTAGAGAATTAGTATTAAATTAAGGGTAATATAGTCAATTTATTCAATAATTTATTGTAATTTATACAAATTTAATAGTTTTCTGAAAGGACGTGAAATTCTAAATGTAACAAGTATTATGGAAGAGAGATGGTATTAATTAAACAATTATAATGTAATTAAAAGTATCAAAAAAATCGGATTGAGTTAATCGCGTCTCTGTGGATCTACCGGTTCAATCCGATTTTATTCATTAAATAGTGCAAAAGCAGGTTAGGTTTTGAAGCCGATTCATTGATTTTTCAGGTTGACCTGCCTGATCAATCCAGATTTAATAACTATGTTTTCAATTACAAGAGCTTTCTTGTTTTTTTTTGGATGATCTCACTTTCCCATTCCTTTTCTTTGTACTAAATTTGAAAATTTTTTTCCTGCTTTTTATTATTATTATTATTTTAAAACAGTTTTTCTTCCTTTGTTGTGGGTTTCAAATTCTCTTCTAATAATTTTATATTTGTGCTGATTTTGATATTTCAACTACTGAAGTGTTTGTACGCTTCTGTGAGCTCAATGGATAGATCTGTCAAGTAGCAATGTAATTACATTTTTATGCAACCTTAGAAACTCCATCTTTGAAATGATGGTCTCAAAAAGAAATTAATTTCCAAGTGGTAAGCCATTATTTATTTTCCATATGCTTTTTCAATTAAACATATAATATGCTTGGCCACCCTGAAATTAGTGTGCAAAAGGTGGAGAAAAAGTCATGCAACAATAAGCATTGCGGAGGGGGAGGACTTAAGGGCTCAAGAATTCTTTTTTGAAAAAAGAAAACAAAAAAAGAAAGGAAAGAAGTTCTAATTTTATACTAATACCGTGAAAAGGCAAAAAAAAAAAAAAAAAAAAAATTATCAATGCATATGCTGGACATTTTATTTTATTTTTACCTCATCAATTAATAAATTTCATTCTTTCAAGTGTCTTAGTGATTTATGGGACATAAATAATCATATGCCACTTAATTTTCCTTTAACTTGATTTTTTTTTAAGCTATAATTTGTTATATTTAGAATCAAATGAAATTAAGACATTCAGGTGCCGTTTGTTTTCGATTAAGTTTCTTGTTTTTTATTTTTTTTCTTTAAAAAATAAACAAAATCTGTTTGTTTAAATTTTTTTTCTTCGCTTTTGAGAAAACTGTTTTGAAAATAAAAAATAAATTTTATGAAATCACAAATAGTTGTTTATAAAATTGTATTTTCTGTTTTTAATTCTACATTTCTCTCCTTCTTTTTTTTATAAGATTTATCCTCATAAAATTATTGTTGTTGTTGTTGTTATTATTACTATTATTTTCTCTATCTATATAAATCTAATGTCATTTATTTATCCAAAATATATAAACATATATTTTTATCTCTGTTCAAATTCTCAATTTTTTTTTTATCTCTTCTCTATTTAGTATTATTTTTATATTTATTATTATTTTCTCTATCTATATAAATATAATGTTATATTATTTTTTATTATAATATTTAGGTATTATGTTTTTATTCAATATAATAATCAATAGTTTTTGTAACATTGAAATTTTAAAATTAAATTGTAAAATATTTTTAATTATTTCATCTGAAACTTTTGGATTTTTGGTAATTTATTATTAACTAAAATTTTTAATGATTTAATAAGAGAAAGATTTGATAATTGGAAGAATTCTTCACATTGTCAACAAAAAAAAAAAAAAAAAAAAGAAAAGAAAATTAAGTTTTAGAAAAAAAAAAGAATCAAAAACTAAAAACCGTTTCATATTTCTAACAAATAAAAAACTCAAAACAAACAAATATAACAAACGTAGCCTTAAATTACAATTAAATTAAGTAACAATGAAATAAGTCATAATTGTTATACTTGAAAATTAGTTCTACATATAAATTTCACTGTGCTAATAAGTGCATTAAAGAATAATTAAGTTGTAAAATGTATAAAAAAATTGCGAATATTTTTAAAAATTTTGTGTGTATAAAGATTGTTAAATTAGATGAATTAAAATTTTTTTAATCATGAATTAGAAAAATAAGAATTATTGTGATATGAAATGTATGTTAAACATATATTGGAAATTTAGAATGCAAAATATATAAATTCACACTTTAATATTTTTATTTTTATTTTATGGCACCCTCAATTTTGAGAAAAACTTATTATATTTCTAAAATTATGAAAATTGATAATACTGCACATCTTTCTACACCAATAACAATGCTCCTGTCCACAAATATAAATTGTTAAATAATTAAACAATATTACCCTTAGATTACAACAAAAGTTTAACAATTTGACTAAATTACCTTTTATATCACTTCACTAATAATTAATATGTTTAATATATATATAAAGGTAAATTGAGACAAAGTTCATTATTACTCTTTAATATTCTCAAATAACTTATTTTTATAAATAAAAAACTAATTAAACTACTTATATTTGTGTGCAGAGAGAGTACTTATAAATGATGGAGTTTGGCTTTTACATGTGATATGAGATAAATAGTAATTTAGTTAAATTAATAAATATTTTATTATAATTTTAAAAATTAATTGTTTTCTTACCATACAAAAACCTTAGATAATTTATAGACGAATCGAATAGCAATTACTCACCTAATGGGCATTAGTAAAAATGAAACAAGAAGAAAGAAACCTATTTAATTCCAATTAAAAGATTCCAAATGCAATTACTCACCTAATGGGCATTAGTAAAAAAGATTTAAAAATTATATATATATATATATATATATATATATAAGTTGAACATTTCAAATGGAAAAAGTTGAAATTAGAAAAAATTCTTCTCCTGAGTTGCTTTCAAAATCATAATAATACCTGTGGAAGAAGGGAACTACAAATGGAAAAGAAATTATGGTTGGTGCTATGTTTTTTCTGTTGCAAAATTAACTGAAGAGCGACGGGTCCTGCTTCCACTGCACTTTTTGGGAATTAAATTTGGATGCTTTTCAACAATATTGATGATGGGACAAGACAAATCATTTGTTTTTATGACAAGAAACCCATCCATTACTCATTATTGATGCATCACCTTAGTGGGCCCTCTGCAACCCAATTATGATTCACATGGGCCATCTTTTAATTTAGCTTAATTTTCGGCCCTTTTTAAGAACCTTATTTCGTGGGCCTCTGTTTGAAAGAATATCCCGAGTTTGTTACCACATATGTTCGCTCCTTCGGCTAAATTTGTTTCCGGCCCTTCTTAACAATCTTAATTTATTTGCTTTTTATTTTTTATTTCACATGATTATCACATACTGTTTTTTAAATACAAAATAAAATAAAATTTATTAGTTTCACGGTCTAAATAAAATTAAATAGAAAGTCTAATTTTAAAAAAAAAAAAAGAAAAACACATAACACCTGATTTAGTCTAATTTAATCATTTGATATGATTTAAGCTTAATGTGCCACATAAAACTCATATCGTAGAAGTAATTATTGTTATTCAATCGACCTCAGTTAGAAACGTACGCTATCAATATTGTTATTTAATCCATTTCTTTGATTCAAATATTATATTTATTTAAAGAGAATTAAATAGTTTAATGAAACTAAATTTTAAATATAAATTAGTGTTTCTATTAAATAAGAGAGGTGAAATTATAGTTATAATCAAACTTAGAGAACTAAATAGGTATTTACCTAATTTCTTAAAAAAAAAAAAAAGTTACTTACCTAATAATAAAATAGAATATAAATAATAAATAAATAAAGTGAAGCCCAGCCAGGACGTTGAATGATGGTCCCAGATGAGTTTGTGTTGTGCTCTTTTGGCAGCGTCCGCTGATCCTGTGAGACCACGCGGGTAGCCGCACGACTGATGGAATCACGACCTATTTTTTATATGTGGACAAAAATATATTTTAATCTTATCCTTATCAAAAAAAAAAAAAAAAAATCATTCCCTTTAATATATTTTTTGTACAAATTTTAACATAAGTTGATTTTATAAATTTCTTCATACATTTTACTTAAAATATTATTTTGAATAAAACTGATGACAGAAATATGAAAAACCACTTTAATTAACTATTTTAAAGAAATAATTTTTAATTTAATTATTAACATACTAGTGATAAGTTAAGCTTATAATTTTTTATATATATGTCGTCTTATTATGTAATACATTTATTATACTATAATATATTATTTGCTGATATAAATTCTTCTTTTTATTACTTTGAATTCAAATGAGTCGTACGAAAAAAAAATATTGTCTTATTAGATACTTAATTGAAATTTACTTATTTTTTTAGTTTTATATAAATTAATTACCAAGTTTTCATAAATAAAATATTTATGACTAATTTTATTTTAATTTCTAAACATCCATCGGTAATATGAAAATAAATTTATTCTTCAAAATTATTATTTTTTCATACAATCTCAAGTGTTGATACCTTAACTGCAATGTTAATTTTAAAATAATAATTTTTAAAAAATTATTTTTTAGAAATTTATTCTTTTACGTGTAAAAAAATCGAGACTACTTACCATATCTTTATATTCCGCATCCAACCGCATTTAAAATAGTTGAAACTGATACTTCTAATGTTGGATATGGTGGCATTTTAAAACAAGTAATCAATGGTAAAGAACGTATTATTCAGTATACATCTGGTCATTGGAATCAAACTCAATTAAATTACTCTACTATTAAAAAGGAGATTTTAAGTATAGTAATTTGCTTACCACTCAAAAAACAATACCAATAAGTTTAATACTTCAAATTATTTTTAGAATTTAAAATTCTTAAATTATTTAAATCAAGATGGACAGCACCAATTAGGATAAAAAGAGGATGTATACAGTGCATTCTATCTCATTAGACATTCAACTAGTTACTTGATTGGTTCATTTATTAATAAAATGTACCTGACAAAGCCTTATAATCTTCAACCAAATAACCAAAATAAGATAAATTTTTATTTGCTGACTATATGGTAAAATATTACGATTGAATGCAGTAAAATTTTCTCATCTTATTTTATACTAGTATTTAATGATGTGCATTGAATGTTAGTACTCGTTATAGATAATTTTATTTAATATAATTGATAAGTGCTTTTATAATAATAATAAAAATGATAATAAATAATTGAGAAAAAAGATAAACATATTAGGTATTTTTTATTTAAAATTTTAGTATAAAGATTATAATATGTATATAAAAAAGTCAATGAACATTATACCAAAATTAATGAAATGGAATGAAAAGACAAAAATTAATGATTTAAAATAATGTGAAAAAATAAAAATAATAATAACTCAATAAAAATAGTACCTTTGATATTAAAAAATAAAATGACAAAAAGAAAAGCATTCAATAATTCATAATTATGATTCCTAAATAACTCATAATTAAGATATTCATCCTAATCTTATATTCTATTATTGGAAGTACAATAATAAATTTAAATAATAAATATTAAGTTTTTAATTCTTTTAATTGAATTATATTTATTATTCTTTTATATATATACTTGTTTGAGACTGAATAATTATAATTAGCTATACATTATAAATGAAATGAAACAAATCTAATTATATACAATGTTATAAGAAACCCTAATTTATTGAATAAATTCAATTTTTTGAAAGTTTTTAATATGTAGATAAGTAAGTCTTGATATTTGCGAGAATTGTAAAAATAAAATAAAATTAGGTTAATCAACATAAACAAAGATAAAACCCAAAATAACATAAAGTAACATTTTGAAGCATGTATGAAGGAAGAATGTTTAAAAAATTTATTGTGCAAATTAATTAATATTCCTTATAATAGGATTCTTTTACTATACTAATAAAAAATATATTTATTCTAATAAAAATAGTTAATTTCCTATGAAATAGTTTTTACTAATTATAATATATATTTTTAGTTTAATTTATAAGCAATTAAATTATTAAAAATATTATAATTTATTAAACATATTTACCGTTATTCTACTAAAGTAAATTAAAAAATAAGAAAAAGTTAATAACATAACAGGATTAGGATGATTTTTTTTGTCTTTTTGAAGAAAAGGATAAGGATGAACTTTTATGGTTTAAACATAATTATTTTTACCAAATTTTCATTATTTAATCACTTGTTCAAATTAAATATTACCAAAATATCAAATTCAATTCATGCATTCTTACTATATTTAAAGTATATATTAATATATAATATAATTTTTTATTTTATCGAATTGAATTCTTATATTATTTACTATATTTAATGTATTACATGATTTTCTATTTTATTGAATTAAATTTTTATATTATTTAATATATAACTTATTTAGTATATATTACTATTGCTTCTTTTGTTCAACGTAATTTAGATTTAAATAAAAAATTAGGCGCAGGCCCGGACACTGCACGGATTATTTTATTGTTATATATTGTACTTTATAGTTTATAATAATTTATAATTTATAAAATATTTTTAATGCATTTATATTATTTCATAATCTCCATAACTTTTAAGAATTAATGTTTAAGAATTACAAAAATTTTAATTTAATTCCACATTTAAAAATTTTATTAACTTTAAATATTAAAATATCAATAAATTAAAGAAGCAGTTATTTAAATTTCAATAGTAATTCTAAGAATTAAATGTACAAATACCATATTTTGTTGGTAAGTTTTATATTATTGTTATCGCGAGAATTTATATTAGGATGTAACTACCTATTAGGTATATAACGCAAAATTTTTGAATTTTGTTCTACACTAAAAGAAAATCGTGTCTAAAAAATAATATATACAATTCAATAATAATTCTACCAATTATATAAATAAATATCATAAAAGAAAAAATAAAAATTGAAAATAGTGTCTAGAAAATAAAATATACAATTCAACAATAATTCTACCAATTGTAGAAATAAATATTATAAGAGATAGAAAATAAAAATCTAATGGTTGTTAATCAATATGGAGTTCCTTCTTTTGTAAGATCTTGTTACAATGATTTTTGGCTTACATACACTTATACCTGAACTTTGAAGTTTGTTTCACTTACACTCTAATTTGAACTTTGCAACAATCACATCTTAAAGTGAAAGATTGAGAGTATTTAGCTCCATAATTAAATTAAGGGTTGATTAGCAATAAAAATATATTTTCATGGAACCCACAACTGAGCTTGGGTTAATTTAACCAGAACTTAAACCCAAATTTGAAACAGTAACGTTGAATAGGAAACAAAATCTAATTTAAAATAACTCTCATCTATCATTTGAGAGCATCATTTATTATTTCAAATGTTATTTTCATAGAAAGCAGATAATTTATAGAAAGCATTTTGAGTTCGGATAGTGGCTTCAAAATTAGTATATTGATTTCTTTCATTTTATTCCTAGGATTTGATGAATTTGGAACAATTTATGCATGTTTAGAATTTTATGTTTTAACTAAAATCCGCTATGTTTACTCCATTATCTTCAAAATATATATATATATATATATATATATATATATATATATATACTATTTAAACTAAAAAATTCATTTAATTAGTTTAGCTTTATAATTTGAACCAACCAGCAAAATCAAAATATAATTATGTTAATATGATATTTCTCATTGTCTATCCCATGAAAATGTAATTTTTTTTATTCTAATTAGCCCTTAATTTAATTTTAGGGTGTTAGCGCTCTCAACCATTCATTTTAGGGTATGGTTGTCACAAAGTTTAAATTAGGGTGTAAGTGTAATAAACTCCAAAGTTCAAGGTACAAGTGCATATTAAGCCATGATTTTTAAAACACCAGCTGAACTAAACAGTCACTCAAAGGCCAAAATTTCCTCACGAAACTCTTTGCAGATTTAGTTGATTCATCAATGGCTTTTGTTGTGATAATAAGATAAATTGAATTCTCAATAAAAATCAAGAAATAAGTAAAAAAGCACTTGAATAGAAAAAAAAGCAAGAAAGAATTAAAAGAGCACCTGAATATAGAAAGAAATAAAAAAAAAGTAAAAGAATACATGAATACAGAAAGAAACAAAAATAAAATAAAAGAGTACCTGAATATAGAGAATTAAACATACATATTTTATAAATTTCCAATAAAATGTCACTCCTCTTATAGGAGAAACAAAAATCAGAAGGAGAATAGTTGATTGATAATAAGAGGTAAGATTAGATTTCAAAATTAAATTTAACTTAGATTTCAAAATTAAATTAACTTAGATTTTATCTGCTTATTAAATATTAGATTAGATTAAATTTGCAAAAGAAAAAAGAAAATATTCAAAAAGTTATTAAAAAAGTTAGAAAATTTATAAAAAAAAGATAAAAAGAAAAGTTTGAAGGATAGAGTGTCAAAGTTAGCTTTGTAGAGTTTATTTTTTTACTTCAGGATTATATATATATATATATAGATTGATTTAACTAATGAAAATTAAAATTTTTTTATTTTTAATCAATAAAATTAAAATTTTTAAAAATATTATATTTTTACTGTATTTGTATGTAATATAATTTTTTATTTTATCTAAAAGAATTTAAATTTAAATAGAAATTTAATATAGCCAATTAAATTAAATTACTTTTATCTTTCAAGCAATCAAATTAAAATAGTTAAAGATGTTAAAGATATTACATTATTATCATATTTTGGAGCAATATTTTATCATATTTAATATATGAGTTGGCCTCCACAATAACATACATAGTATATAATATAATTTTTTATTTTAAATAAAAAAATTTCAACTAAGCAAGTTAAAATAGTTAATAATATTTTAATTAATTCATAAACTTAAAATAGGATTTTGTACGATGTAATATTTCATTTCCAGTAGGAGTTTTATATATATTATAGATATATATATATCCAATGATTAAATGGCACACACGGTTTTGCAAGCCCATGTGAAGTGCCCTTTCCAACTAAATTCCTCACACAAAAACATTGTATAGGATTTTGGCCATACCCTTTAGCCCCAATTTGTGTACAAGATTCAAGATTTCTCTCTCTTCTGTATCTCTGCATTTCTAGGTTTGCTTGCTTTAGACAAAAATGTATCTATAGACTATATCCCTTGCTCTTCTCTTGCTTTCTCATTATTTTCCTTACTGTGGTGGTTTGAAAACGTTTTGAAGGTTTCCTTTTTACCTTTTGTTCCTTGATTTGGTCAGTTTCCCTAACAATGTCCTTTTTTGGTTTCTGGGTTTGTGTTTTCTAGCAGAAATCAGAACTCATTACATTAATTCCTCGATGGGTTTTGATTCTCAGTGAAATTTCACTTGCCAGGGTTTCTTTTTTCAAAAAGAAAAACATTTGAGAGCCTTGAAGCCTATATTAATTGGGGATGTGAATTTTCAGGTGACAAATGGGATCTTTTAGTGGTTTAGGAATTGGTTTAAGCTTAGTTTTTGGTTGTCTTCTTTTAGCACTTGTGGCAGAGCTTTATTATTTGCTATTCTGGAAAAAGAGAGTGGCTAATAGAGAAATTGAAGAAAATGAAGATTACAGCAGCAACTATGCTAAAGAATTCTTTCATCTAATTTGTTGGAAAAAACACACTTCTCATTTGCAAGGCAATAGCACTAATACCCAGATAAGAGACCCAATGGACCATTGTCTGCAAGAACAACAAGACTTGGAATTAGGCACAAGCAAAGATTTGCTTATAAAAGCTTTTGGTGAAGAAAGTGTAGAGTCAGAGCTTATGAGACTGCACAATCTCTCTGGCCCTCCAAGATTTCTCTTCACAATTAAAGAGGAAACAAAGGAAGATTTAGAATCTGATGATGGGAAATCAAGAGGTGATAGAAGCAGAAAAGCTTCAAGAACAAGAAGCTTAAGTGATCTTATTTTAAGTGTTGATACCCCCTTTTTAACCCCTTTAGCTTCTCCTAAATTAAAGTCCCCACCTTTAAACGCTTTAGATTATTATAATCACCATGGATTCAACCCTCTCTTTGAATCATCATCAATGGATGCAGAAACTCACAGGCTTAGATCTTCTCCACCTCCAAAATTCAAATTCTTAAGAGATGCTGAAGATAAACTTTATAAAAGATTAATGGAAGAAAGAGCTTTGAAAAATACAAATGTTTCTGTTCAAGATTCAAGAAATCAAGATTCAAGAATCTTATTAGCAGAGGAAGCAGAGGGGTCTTTTTTGGGCTTTATTGTTAGTAGAAACAAAGAAAGAGATGTTTTTAAACATCATCATCTTCCACAATACCCTTCTAGTTCATCTCAGGTACTTCCATTGGCTTCTTCCCCTACGGCATTCAGTCCATTAGACAAGAAGCCCTGATGTAAAATAATTTTAATTTCTTTTTTGTTTTTTCAATTAACATGAATTGAGTCCATTAATTTCTTATTTATTTTTTTAAATCTCAGTAATGCGTTGATGGTTTGAAATTTTTTTTGGTGTTTTTTATTTCAATCTGGGCCAATCTGAAACATTTGCTGGGTATGGAACCTTGAGAATTTCAAGGCAAACTGACAAATGGTGTCATTATTGTTGCTAAGATGATGGTTATGTCAAGTTGGGGACTCGTGGGGTATTAATCTGCTTTCTGCCATGTTCATTTCTCCTAAGCTAAAATAACTCCTCAGTAAAAATAATTATTCATGTGGTGAATTGGATTTTGCTTGTAATTATTAATTTAAGGGCACTGTTAATTTTATTCCTTCTTTCAGCTAGAGCTAATAGCACTAGTGTTTACTTTTATTTATTTATATTCCCTTGTCTTGACATTAATAATTTATATTTCATTCAAATAAATATGTGAATGGCAGAACTAGCCATTGATTTGGTTTGGAACGAAATTAGATCAGAATCCACTCAATTTTTAGTCGGACCAAAATCAAAGAGACACAAACTAGTTTCAATTCTTATTTTTGAAATTGGAAAGAAATCAGAATTGGTTAGAAATGATTGAAATCGGGTGAAACTAGCCGAAAATGACCGGAATCAGTTTGAGTCATTAGACACAAACTGTTTTTAGTTTTTAAAAAAAAAAAAAAATTGAAACAACATAAAATTGGTATCGGCATTTGAATTAGAGCAAACAAGCTCAGGCTAGTTCCGGTTCGAGCCTTCGAGGCCTAAAATTGCTAGTTCAATGAACCAGAAATGGCAATTCACTGAATTCAACAATGTCTAATGAATAGAATATCTTTTAAATAATCTTTGAAAAAAAAAAAAAAAAGAAAAAACTCAAACTCGTAATAAGAAATATTAGAAAAAATGTGCTGATTTTAGTAAATATAAAAGCATGTGAAAGTTTGAAATGTAAAATTGGAAAATGAAGGCTTGTGCATAGAAATGGTATCCAGCTAACGCCGTGAAGTTCATCTTTCTTTTCTTTGTGATGCATTGTTTCGGCGTAGAATATTGGGAGTTGAAAATTAGAACAGAAACTTTTCCCTTTTTTTTTTTTTTTATCAGTAAATTCAATTTATTTTATTAATATGGCAAAAAAACTTATACCGAAATCAATCTATTTTATTTTATTGATATGACAGAACTTTTTCGCTATCTTTTCCTTTTTTTACTTTGTTGGACTAAAGGCGCCGAGATCTTTTGGTTCTGCCCTTTTCATTTTCAAAAAATAACTTATATTAAAAAATATTTTTCAAAAAAAAAATCTTTACTTATAAAACTATAAAAATATTCATAATAATAAAAATTTTATATTTTAATAATTTTATTATTAAATATAAAAAAAATATTAAATTATAAAAATTATCTCTGGCTGGTGATGGTAGCCTACAGCGACCGATGATAGTGGTCACCGGTGATTAATAAATTAAAAAATATGTATTTATAAAATTATAATAAATTTTGTCAAAATATTTTTCTGTCTTGAAAAGAGATAATTTTTCTTAAAAATAATTTTATTTTTCTTAAAAGAGAGTAATGTTTTGTCAAAATGGTGTCTTGAAAAATATTATCTTTTAAATTATTTTACTGAAATAAATGCAACCTTAATTTTGAATTTATTGGATACTCCTTTTAGTTTTTACTTTTTTTTTTTTTAATTGACATAGATGTAAGTATTAATTAAGTTTGTCTTTCAGTCATTTTGTTTTTATTTGTTGAAAGGTCCAAAGGGTGGGTGTAAATTTTTTTTTTTCTTAAGAGTATATCATCTTAAATGGTCCATTAAAATATAAAAATCCAAAAATTTCTTAAAAGGGATTATAAAATACTAAAAAATGCCAAATTTTAATTTTTGTCGGTTTTAGTGTATATACATAATTATTATAAATAAAAATTCGGTTTAAACTTACAAAATAACTCAAATGGTCAAATCAAAATATAAGAAAATAAAGAAAAAAAATTTAAATTTAAATTTCTCTTTAGATATTTGAATTCAAGCATAATAAAATAGAGCCTTTTGTATCAGTACTGGGTCTAATATTGCTTGACCGATATATGCCAATAAGTGGAAATTGGTCGCAACCAGAATTTAATTGAATATTTAATTTTTTATTTAAGAGACCGAGTCCATTTAATTCAGACTAATGTATATTAGTGAAAACTAATGTTTAATGTTTCAATTTTAATACATAAATTTACCATATTTTTTAAAATCCGAGGAACATAATATATTTCTATAAAGTTTAAAATATTGCAAAATTTTTGACCAAAAATATATACTTTAGCTTTTTTTTTTTTTTTTTTTTTTTGAAAATACATAGGCAATTGCCAGTGGTCTTGGGTCTAGTAGTCTACAGTCAACAAACAATTAATATATTAAGTGGTGAGTTAAAAATGCCAAAATGAATGTTTAATTAGCATTATTTGTGATTAAGAGTCATTTTTAGGCAATTACCTAAACAAGAAGAAATGTCATTGTTATCACGCGATTCGGCGGAAAGTTGCCCGCACAAACAAGTATCCGTTCCTTTCTGCAATCTGCACGTCTAAAAGTCCTATCATCCTATTATTTTATATATTCGAAATTTGAAATTCTGATTTTAAAATTTTCCAACGTATACAATTTGAAATGGCAGAAGGCAGATGCTGCGTTTATATTGGATTTTGATTAGAAAAACCAAAATCCAGAAGCGGTCCATTCTTCCAGTCAATTATTGGGTCCCTTCAATATTACTTCCGGTTTTGGAGTTTTGTTATTTTCTATTCTTCTTAAACTTTGGTAAATCATTTTCTGGAGCGTCAATCATCAGTTGCTCCTTCAATTTCAGCAATAGTGATAATATATATATATATATATATATATATATATATATATATATATATACACACTCTGAGGCTTAAAAAATATAGGTTTTCTTTTTATTTGCCCGAAATTATAAATCATTTTATTTAAAAAAATAAATTATTTTTTTATTATTTTATACACTGTTATTTGATATGCCTTTATCAATAATTTTTTTAATTTTTCATGAGCAATGACGTCTGATTTTAATATAAGTTCAATACTAGAAAAAGTATAGTTAAAATCAATTATTCAAACTATATTAACTAATTTTTTTTAATTTTAAATATATTTTGGAATGTGGAAAGTAAATATTATTTTATAAAATTATGAAAAATAAATTCTTAAAATATAAGCGATTTAAAATTTATATCTGGAAAATCCAATTCAAAAAATCTGAAAATTTTAATTTGAGAACGAACAAGAGGAAAGGTAGAGGACCAAACAATTATAAAGTTCGGTGGAATTTGTCTGCACAAACCCAAAATCTTTTTGGCGATTTGGGATTTGGCTATTACAAATGGGAATGAATGGCAAATTTTTAATTTTTAAGTTAAAGTTTCTGGTGATAAATTTTCAGGGTGACTTGGAATTTGGATTACCCTTTGTAATGTGTATGGATAAATTCATCTTCTTCAATAAAGAAAAGAAAAAAAGATTATAACACAACAACAGTTGGAGGAATATAATCTTTGAACTTTTGTCCCATTCTTTTTGTTTTTTTATTAATTAAAAACCTAAATTCATTCCCATTTCCAGTATTGTTTATTTTTGCCTTATTATATGACACTCAGGAAATCAAAATAAATCATTTGCATTAATTTTATTTTATTATTTTAGAATTTTAAATAGAAATTTTATCTGTGTTCTTATCTTTACATTCCAAAATTGTGAATATTGTTTCATATTCATTTTACAAATTTGCAATAGTATAAGAAAATAACTTTTAAATTTTATTAATGAATTTTTAAATAATTTTATTAATTTCATTAATTTCATTAGTTATCTTTTTTTTTTGAAATAATGTTAATGATGGTATTTTATGTAGTTACTTCTTGAAAAATCTGAAAAAGTATTTTTATTAATATTAGTATTAATTTTAACTCAATTAATGTTTAAATTGAAAAATAAAATTAAAAAAAAAACACAATATAATTTTTCTTGCCAACTCTGTTCTATTCATATTCACTTTACAACTTTCTTCTTTTTTTTTTTGAAATTTTTATTAATAATAATATTATTAATTTTATTAATCATTAAATAATTGAAATGATATTAATGATTATTATAAATTATTAATTTAATTTGTAAAAAAATGGAAGAACATTTAATATTATTAAATTAGTAAAAAAAGAAAGATAAAATTTTTATTATTTGAAATATATTAATGATATTACTAATTATTTAGTTGATTGATGAAAATCTTAAATTATCGAATATTATTGAAGATGTAAATATTAATGTTAACTCAAGTAATTTTTAAAGAAAAAAAATTAAAATTAAAAGGTAACATAAAAATCATTTATTTGCCAAATCATCACCCCTTTTGCTATCTTAGCACATCAATGTTTGGATATTATAATTACGTAATCGAGTGTGCTTCTACTTTTATATATTTATATGGAAATATCTATATATTCATATTTATCTATATTTATATATAGGCATAAGTAAATATTATTTTTTGAATTAAAAGATATTAAGTGGTCAAATCAAAATATAGAAAAAAATTAAAAACTTCATGATAAATAAATATAGAATAATAAATAAAAAGAGCGTCAAACTTCTTTGTGTATATACATTGAACATATTAATTACTGAACATAAATTAACTTTAAAACTTTTATATATATATAAAGGATATATATATCAAGTGCAATATTAAATTTTTAAATATTAAATGTTACGAAATAGAAAAATACTAGTAACATCCAATGAATTCAGTATTTAAAGATGTCATAGAATTAAAATTATAAAATTTATAAAAAAATTAATGTCTTTTGTTTGAACATAAAAAAAAAAAAAAAAAAAAAACCTACTTACTAATCAAGTGGGCTGATTAGTTTGCCAGCTAGCAATCAGTTAGACATCAGTGTTTTCTTAGCCACCCAATACCAGCTGTATTCCTCATTAAAGAAGTGAACTAACTACTCTTATTACCAAACCTTATTCTTTGAGTCTTACTAAAATTTTTTCTTCCAAGTTTCCAAACCTTATTTGAAAAATACCTTCTTCTTTTTTTTTTTTTTCACACATCACTTTCCCATTTAGAGAAAATTTTGTGAAATACACTTGTTTTGGTACAAGAAATCTAGTTTGAAAACGTTCCTCCCACGCAATTATAGGTTGATTAATGAAAATCAAGAGGGGAATTTATCAATACATTGTTTTAAATTTTGATTATGTAATTATTACGGACTTTACCCTTATTTCAAATTAAGAAATAAATATTGTTATTTTCAGGTTAGTTATTATGGGGTTTTCCATAGCATATTATTAAATGCAGTCTTTCTATTGCAATTACAGTTAATTGAATTCTTTAACTTTTGTTAAATGAGTCATTAATTTGATTATTTGTAGAAATTTATCAAATTTGTAAGACTGGAAAAGCCAGTCAGCCATATAAAAATGCAAAAACTAGATTAATAGTACAATTTAAATAAACAATTGAAATTGAAATGTTGTACAAATTTGAATATTTGATCATTAATAAATAAATAAATAAATAAATATTGAGCTTAAAATTTTCCCATAATTATTTTAGCAAGGAAGTTTAATAATGGGGATTGACAGGCCACTCGGCCCCTGATTCTGAAAACTTTAGGCCCCATGTATCTTACAAAAGTTTAGTCAAGCCCAGAGAAAAGCAATGAAGCCCAAGTTATGAATGGACTCCGGGCCCAGAAGCAAAACGGGCCTCTTAAGATCCTCCATTAATCGCCGAGTTCCAGAAACAAGAAGAAGACGATTTACAGTGAAAATCGAAGTTGCTGAGCAGAAATTTGAAGTTTCGTAGTGAAAACTGTAAGCCCTAAGGTGCTCGTGGCCGTCTCTTCCATATCGAATTCGATTGAAGTGGCCGATTAGTAAGTGCGCTAATTTTCTCGTTTTTCTCTTATGCTGCTGTTCTGATTTTGGTTTCTGTTTGAGCGTTTCTCATCCCATATCCCATATAGATGGATTTGTTATTGGACTAAACTAGAAAGATGAGTTCTTTGTTTCATTGGAGGAGAAGGGGTTTTAATGGGTTTATGAATTAATTATGACTATAAAAGAGATTTGTTGGTGAAAATGGGAAAAAAAATTTGTTCTTTTATAGATCTTTTTTTTTTGCGTTAACTTAAGAGGAGTATTGGTCTTTTTTATGCTTGCGTCTATATGAGTTTTCATTTTATAATATCATACATTCTTGAATAATAATTGTTTTAAATTTGATACTGGACTAACGTGAAAAAAATGAGCTTTATGGAAGTAATTGCATGTTACTAATTACTAGAAGAGGAAACTAGGCTTCTTGTTTGCTGCCTTTGAGTAACTGGATGATTTTGATGTGCATAAGTAAGAAATATTAAGGGGCTCTTAAAATGAGTTCTTTCTTTCTATTAGCTCGCTTGTGGTGAAAGTTGAATTTCAATAGTTAATAACATGCATCACTGGCTTAAATTTGTTATGGAATAGGGTTGGAATGGAACAACTATTCCACATTGTCAATTCAATCTTTAAACATGACAGTTATTTCATTGAATGGTTATTGTACAATCTCAATGTTTTATTGAAATTTTAGATGTGAAATAATTATTAAATTCTTCTAATACAGATAACATTTATAAGTGGGAAATAGTTATTCCATGGCTATGATGCACGGAAACTCCTAGCCATGGACATTTCCACGTTTCAGAAATGTTTCTCCGGGTCCATTTTCCTGTATAAAATACCATTTCCCTGTGTAAAGTTAAATTTCAAATGTTGTTTCCCTGTATCATTCCCACGTTTCTTTGTTTCCGTGCAACATAGTTCCATGGCTATGAGCTATACGAAATAACTATTTTATTCCTATGCTATTCCACTTGGAAAACCAAATGAAGCGATGGTTACTAACCATTATTTACACATGGTTCCACTACTTGCACACAGTTGGGAACCGTGGTTCATTTATGGCTTTACAAGTTATGCACAAAAGTAAACTTCATTATATCAGTTCCATGGAACTGAAACAGGGTCCGTTGTTGCTTGCCTCTGAATAGTTTAAATACTGGAACAAGGCTTTATTGAGTAAGCAACTTTCTTGGGCATGTCATTGAAATGCAGAATTTAACTGCAATCTGTTTTCCTGTTTGAGTGTGTTCTTTATTAACTCCAAAAACACTTATGTTAGAGTGTATTCTTTGAACACCAAAATATTTTTTATGTTGTTTTCAATAAAGCACTGAATTGACACATTTATGTAACTGAATGCCAAATACTGGGAATTCACGAGTTATTGTCTTCAATTTTAGGTGCTATAGCTCTTTGTTGGTCTATCCAATCTTCTGATGGGCAAAATTTAGTGCATTTGTTTCCCAACAGAAATTACTTGGATTCATCGAAGTTATATGTGTTATTGCCTCTTGTATTCTTATTTATTCATTTTCTTCTCTTGACTTCTAAGCTTTTATTCTACCAGTTTTTTCAAAATTATCTCGAATAACACTGTCTGTGTTGGACATGTGTAGTTTACATTGGAATAATGGGTCGGAAAGCTGGTACTGTATACATCAATCCAAAGAGATTTGGCTCTCTCTCAAAACCTTGCATGAAGGAAATGATATCATTTCTGAATTGCTTGTCCCTTAACCACTCAAATGATGAGAAATGCGTTCGGCAAAAGGATCTCTTGAATGCCTGTATGGATGCTCAGGTGATGATATCATAACTTAATAATTTATCTTTTCTAGGCTTCCTTTTGTGTTCTCTTGGGTAATATTCAATTAATTTAGTTATATTGAATTTGCCATCATCTCTGCAACCACTGATGCTATTTAACATTCCTACATGTTTTGATTACTTTTCTTGCAGACTAGCAAGAGCAGAAAACCTTGGGGAAGCATTAATTACCATCTGCAGAGGCTTAACCGGGGAAGGAAATAGTTTTAATTTGCACATCGTTCTTCAGAATCGACTTTTGCACCAGATTAGCATGCGAAGAAACTTGATCGTGTACGAAAGCATTGATACGTATCATTTCTAATGATTTTTCTGTATTCTGAGAGAAAAAATTTGATCAAAATTGCATTCTGTTTTAGTACTGACCATTTGAGAAACCTTACAATAATATGCAGTCGAGACTTATATCAACTTTATGATATTTGAGAGTGGAGAGTCGAGATTTAGGATAATCCTTTTATGCGAGTGAGTGTGAACATTTTTTCCCCTGTACAAATCATAGTTTTGATGTCATTTCCTGTGGATTTGTGCAGTACAAACTTGGCACCTGTTAGAATTTTGGTTGGTTCTCTTAATATGTAAACTAAATTGATATAGTTATGTTGTTTAAGTGTGAAAATTATGATACTTTTAAACCTTAACACGTAAAATAATGCATTAGTGTGATTAATCAGTTTGCTGAGAAATCATGTAAAATTTGCTGTTGGTATCAAGATGCCAGCCCTTCACTTTTTATCATATACATTACTTCTTTTTTGAAAGTCCTGCACTTTATTATTTACATGTCTGAATTTATGCTGTGGGCCAAACTGGCCATTGTAAGAACAATACTGATTTATTGTTTGCTTTTCTTCTGTTGTGGTACTACTTCTGTACAACTTTGAACTATCCGTACTTTAATTGTTCAAGGGGAAAAAACGCTGACAAAATATGCTTTGATTGGGGTTTTGGCATCATGGATTAGGGCAAAAATTACAGTCCCAACAGCTACCTAACAGTCTTTCTTAGCAGTTGGTTCCTTCAATGGCTAATGCTCTTTTATGGTTTGGTCCTTCAAAAATGAGCAGTGTGTCCATGTCCTAGAAGCTATAAAGCAATGATGTAGGTAGTTGACATAATAGAGCATCAAATTTATGTCAGTTTGCATGTGCAATTATTAAGTAAAGGTTCCTAAGATGAAAAATCAAAATTCAGTCACTTTTATTACAGGCTTGTGGTACCATCTGTTTCTAATGTGGGAGCCATTTTTCTGGTGCAGTTTGATCCTCTCTCCCATAAGCTCTGCAATTTCTAATTTTACATGCAACTTACTTACAAGACACTAACGAAAAGTAGATGTTTCAATGTCTTGCATTCCTTTGGGACCTGCAAATTAGCATCTCCACCAAGACTTTCTTTCTTTTTGGTATGGTTTTTTAAAATCAACTTGTACTTGGAATCAGTTTGTTGCATCAATTAGGTCAGGCTAATTGTACTAATTTGAATGAGCAGTTGGAAATAAAATGTTCGACGTTTGAATGGGTTAACATCAGTTCCGATCAAGATTTCCGTTAGAGCAAATCGGTAAATATAAGATTGAAACTAATATACTAAACTAAACATGTTCTTAACAGATGGAATATTGGGGACTAAAACCCTAAAAACTTGTAGGTTTCTGGATGCATAAAAAAAAAATGGTGATTGGAAGAGAGAGAGAGAGAGAGAGAGAGAAGAGGAGGCAAGTGAATGTGTTAAGGCTGCAAATAAGGTTCCTTTACAACTAGAAATCCCCACACATGGAAGGGTTGGCTTTTGGCATGAAAGTGAGCAAAAAAGCCGCACACTGTCAAAGAAAATGGGCAAGGAATTAGATTCCCCCACCACTAACTTCCATTCTTCTCATCTTTCTCACTACTAAACAATTTCAAAGTCCACGTTTTGAGAGAATTTCCAACGTCTCTCTCTCTATAAATATACACTCCATGCAAACTAAATTATCGAAATACCATACAGATTACATTTTTTAATATTTCCATGCACGTGATCCATCTTAATTCTATTTTGTTTACGTTTTGAAAATGGCATTTTTGCAAGTCATTTTCATATTGCTATTTTTGGAAAATCACAACAAAAATTAGATTTAATTCTGAATTGAACTAAAAATATTACTTTTCTTCTTTCTAGAAATTAATTTATCAACCTCCAAAAACATAAGGAAAAAAAATAAATTGATCCTTAAATTATAATTAAATTAAAAGTGAGGACCTCTATTTTCAAAAATTAATTATGAAATCATTACATTATAATTCCATTAATACTTTAGTCCTTTAGTAAGAAATAACCTCTTTTAATTGTCAATTGACTGAGAAAATGCAAAATTAGCCTTATCTAAAAATGGATCTTAAGGTTAAAAAAATGTTTCTTAAATTATAATCAAATTAACTATAAGATCTTTAATTTATGATTTTATTAACAATTTACACCTTTTATTTTTGACAAAAGGAATAAAATATTAATGAAATAGAAGTATTCGTATATCAATTGAACTTGCAATCATAATTTTTTTTTTCCGCACCCTCCACTTTATTAGGTTTCGAAGTAGATATATATTTTATGCACATTTAATGAAGAATTTAGAAATATAAATATTAATAAAAATTATTTTGACAAGCTAATGTGATGACTAATCTTCATTCATCGTTGTAAATTTATCTCTTTATTTTAATTAAAAGTAAAGGATTTAGACTGAAATTGAAAACTTTATAAGAAAAAAGAGAAAATCTCTCTTTTATGCTTCGATTTTAAAATTTGAACCCTAATTAATTAAGTGGGAAAAACAATTTAACTTAGCAATTAACCTAACTTTAGAATTAAAACCTTTTGTTTCTCTTAAGAATTCCCTATATATATATATATATATATATATATATATATATATATATATAGTGCAAATCTTATTAAACGGCAATATGTGAACATAAATGTGATTGAAGTGACCTTAAATATCGTTAGCCATGTCAATATTTCTCTTTTTAATTTTATAAATAATTGAAAATTGAGTTGCATGTGTTATATATAAATTGACATGTACGTGTTATAGTTTGCCAAATTCTATTATGGATTTGCACGAATCTAATACTCACTTCAATCGCTTTCTTATTCAGAATTATTGAAATTCATCAATCTTTCAACCACACCGGCATTTCCGACTACATTATTCCAATCAATTACATAATTAAAAGCTACGACGTGACATTTATACTCACCATATTATTATGGGTGAAAATGAAATTTCTTGACCTATAAAAGGAATTGTAGCCTAATAAAAAACAAAATATACTCAAATGAGTTATGACTCAATTGGTAACGCAGGCTAGACATGTAGGAAGATCTCTTGGGTTCGATCCCTACTAAACATGCCTATAAGGAGGGGTGAAGAGCCTTAATTGTGATTAAGCCCTGAATCGGATTAGGCTATTTCTGGTAATAGGGTCAGAGTACCGATAATTTACACTAAAAATATACTCAAAATTGCTTCAATGATCTAGTTATATTTTATAGTCCATAATATTATTCGGGCAAATTCGATCTCAAATTTTGAAATTCAATCTTATGATACGAATATGACTTTGACCATAAAACTACTAATGCTATATATATATATTTTAATTCTGAGATAAAACTTGTCTACAGTTGATATATAGTTTAACATGTCAATACATCGAGCAAATAGATGAAATTGACTAAAAAAAAAATGATTTTGATTATATTCGGCAACCATCGAAATTGACCAAGATTTAATAGTTGAATTATGTTGAATTTATTCAATTTAATAGATTCAATTAATTGTTAGATGCCTTATAATTTAAAATAGAATTCCATAATTACATGAAGAAATTTCATTTAAATTCCATATCCTTAATTCAAAACTAAAAGCGTAAAACCCTACTCTAATAATAATAATAATAATATTAAAAACCTTATTTGAGGATTTTGATATTACCGAAATAATCCGCTAAACTCAAACATATCTTATAACTTGGAGTTTTGATGGAATGGCATTTTCAATCAAAATTAAAAGAGTGATTAAGAATTAATGAAACGTGAAAATTAAAAGATGGAGAGGAGAACAAAGGTTGATGGGAGTGGACTTGCGTCTTGTGCCTTTTTTTTTTTTCTCACCGCCCACACGAATTATGGTCCATTGCATTCTCTCTCTCTTCTACATACTCTGTAGGATTTTGGTTAGGCCAAGAAAAAAGTCTTCTGGTTAAATGGGACCCAGAGTTACCTGACGTGGCATGGAGAATGCCCGACCATAAGCATCTGATGACAAAGATTGATCTTGACTCAGCATTTTGTCGCCACATCATCATTGATCAGTCCCTTCCTCTTTTATAGTACAATGCACGAAATTGAGAATCTAATCTAATCTAATATATATGTATATAGAAGACACCGTTTGATTTATTTGTGTAGGCAGCAATAAGGGCCAAGTCCAGGGTCCTACTTCATGGGAAAGATATATATACATGCATATATATAAATCCCCTTTTATATATGGATATAATGGGAATTTTAATAGCCAAATGAATAAATTGGCACCTGAATTTTATAAACAAATTTAATGGTATTCTCAATTTTTATATTATTGAATATTTTAATTTAAAAAATTATATTAATTAAATATTCTAATTTGTAAATTTATTTAAATATGAAAATCATTGTCTCTAAGATTACAATAATCCTTATTATTTCAAACTAGAGTAGTTCACGTCGCTCGCACTCCACTCAAGGAAGAAGAATGCTGTCAAACCACTCATCTCAATACTCATCGTATACTCATCTCAATACTCATCGTATGTTAAAATTGTTATTGATAGTGTGGAAATATGTTCAGTATTACATTCAACACTAATCCAAAAGAGTGGGTTTGGATATTAATTAGGTGGACCTATAGTAACCGTTATACTAACAGGAATATCATTTGATATATATATATATATAATTCCATAATAAAAAAGTCTTTATATATTTATATTAACACTATGAAAGAAGTATTTGACATGCTCTTGATATTTTACACCACCATCAATGCATTGTTCTAAATATACACGTCTATAGTGTTAATTTCTTTTCTTGTTTTTTTACTCATATATTATTAGCATCCAACCTGAGTATATTCAAGATAATAGCAGGAGGGATAAAAAAACCAAATAAAAAAACATCGCTTGTGTGAACTGACCGATTCGCTGATTTTTTAACGAGAAAAAAATATAAACAATAGATAATTCGTTTAAGAGTGTTTTATATGTAATCAGAAATTTATAAGCGCAGAATAGTTAAAGATGATATTACTAAGTTTAAGATTTAATAGATTGCTAAAGGAAACTAATTTATTTTGAAATTTCATTTCAGCAAAAGAAATTGGAGCTAAAGAGTGTATCGTAGCTCCACGACCTTAGTGTATGTAACTATCAGTTATGGTTAATTAGTTGACACTCAACAACTCAGTAACTGTCTGGATTATGAGTTGGTTCAAAGTGAGGGTATGAGCATGACTATTAGGTAGTTTTTGGGGAGTTTAGCTAATCCCAGACATCCAATTATTTGTGTCAGATTTATGATAATTGATCTCAAAAAGTGAAATACTCATTAAGAAATATGATTTTTCATTAATTCTCTTCATTTAAAATTTTATATTTTAATTGATAGTCTTTAGATCAAACTTACCCTTTTTCCCATTTTTTTTTATAGATAATATAATTGGATTTTTCTTCTAGTAAATTAATTATTCAAGATGAGAGAAAGTAATACTCACTAAATTTCTATATTATATATAATTAGTTGCCTTCACTGGGAAGTTTGACTCCTCCAAGGATTGGATACTGTGATTTTGTGGGTGCAATAGAAAACAAATATCCAAAAAAAAAAAAAAAAATTCTTATATTTATTGGAAAACAAAAAAGGAGACCATGCATATATGCAGGAAAAAAAGTTTAAAGCATATAATGGTGTGTGTTGCTTTAGACAGATGGAGTAGTGGCTTTTGAATTCTAAAGCTAATAAAATTGAATTTTCAAATGTCAGAGACAGACAAGGCTCATGGCCCCCAAGGAAACTCCCTCTCCTATTTCCCTCCATACAAAAACAAAACAAATAGTTTCTGCTAAAACTCTAATAACTGTACTTAAAAATGGTAGACTTTTATAAATTCCTTGAAAATCTTGCATATGTAAGCTAGAGAGCAGATTCCTTAATGGAGAAGATATATATATCCATTGGCAGGCTTATGTGTTATCTTTCCTTCCATTTTGGTTGGGTCTAAGGAAAAGTTTCCATCCAAGTAATCCCAAACACAGGAACTCTATTTGCAGTCCTAATCTATGAAAAAGGAGAGAGTAAGAAAGTAAAGACTAAAGAGAATTGGAGAAAACAAAAAAAAAGGAAGAAAAGAAAAGGAAAGACAAATTACAGATTGGTGTTTGAATATTATTATGAGTTCATGTATGATTTAAGAATGAATATAATATATATAGATATATCCATCTTTATCAACTTTCTAGCTTCAAAAAAAAAAAAAAAAAAAAAAAAAAAATCTCTCCCAATTGTCTATCAACTTATATATATTGGGCTTAAATCACTATCATAAGTTGGAAAGTGCTGGATTATTGAGCACTTAGATAGAACAATACAAAACATCGAACAGTGATCTACATTTCTCACTTCATTTCCTTTCTTTATCATCAACTTTATTAATTGATTATTGATAGAACATATTGTAATTAAGGTATATTTCCAAAATATCACAATATTTTTTTATATCACCATTTAGTATCTCCCTAATAAGGAAAGCTTTCTTTCTATCTTTTGTATTTTCCTTGAGAGTCGGGAAAGATTTACACCTAGCTAACATCCATCTTTTTTTCTTCTTTTTTTTTTTTTTCTCAAAAAAAAAATCTACTTTTTTTTGTTTTAACTGTTCGGTGTTCGAGCCCACTAGCCCGACTAATCCGGATTGGCACTAGGCAGACCCATAGAGGGGTATAATGCTCCCTCCCGAATTTCTAAAGTGACTCCATATCTAGGGCTCGAGCTCCCTCTCGAGTATTAATGGAACTTCATACTTAGGTTCGAACTTGAGACTTTTGATTAAGGGAGAAAGGATCCTGCCATCACATCTCACCCCTAAAAAAAAAAAGTGAAAAATTAATCAATCTTTTAAAAAAAATCATATATATAATAATTTTTTGGTCTATTATTACAAGCAAGACACAAATGAACTTATTTATATAAATAATTAACCAATTATTTATTCTACAATCAATCACTAATATGTATATGCCCTTTAATTATATGGTCTATTCTTGCAAAAATTTGATATCAACAACAAGAATTATAACACTTGATATACATAAATCTCTATACGTACCAAGAAAAAAAGAAGTCTTTATAACATTAACAAAAACATTAATTTTTATAGTATTAGTTTCTTATTATTACTTTTAATATTAAACTAAAGTGATAATAAATTAAATATACTTGCTGCAGTGAAATAAGTCAAGACACAAGTGCCAAAAGTTTTACAAGAAAAATTATTTTATTTGTGAGACAAAAGTTTTATTTTCTTTTTGGTATTATCTAAATCGAAATGAGCTATGTATATATATGTAATTTAAAGAGAGGGAGACAATTTCGAACTAATCTCCAACAATTCAAGGCGAAAAAGTTCCAATTAACTTCCTCTGCTTGAAGGAAAAACAGAATAGATTCCACTTACAAAGTCTATAGCATTATTTGGAGATCTCTAGCCTCCAACAAGACTTCATTAGATAAGTCATTCGCCACCGAATTAGCCCCTATGATATACTTTTTGATTCTTCATCACTCATGAATTCTTAAAAATGTTTTTATAATAAGTTTTAATTTTCTAAGTTTTCAAACTTTATTTAGAATTTGAACTTGAAATTTAGTAACATAAATTTTTAACATAGGTTGAGAAATATAGTTACTTAACATGAAGCTCCGTAATTATATAAAATGTTAATTACGTGGGGGAGATCCCACCACAAGAATGGACAGATAGTGATAATTAGCTTTTCTTTAAAAAAAAAAAAACAAATCATGTTCATCTCTCTCTTCCATGCATATGAGCCACAACCCTCGCCTTTTTCTTGAGCACTAAAACGCAGAGTAGAGTAGTCCACAGCATCAACAAAGCTTATAGATGAAGAAAGTTCCGTCCACTCAAAACCCTAAAATATAAAACAACAAAAAGAGATTAGAATGAGAGAATAAAAGAGAGAAAAATAAGCAAAAGCCTCCCTCTTATCTTTCCTTCACCTTCCCCTTTAATTCTCTTTTCTTTTCTTTTCTTTTCTTTTCTTTCTTTGCTTTCTTGGCTCTGGTATTCTCTTATTGTGATTCTCCACCATATTTTCTTTCCTAAAGACCCATCAAACTTTATAAAAAGAAAAAAAAAAAAAAAGATCAAAAAAATAACTATGGTTTTCTCTTCAGTTCCAGTCTATTTAGATCCTCCTAACTGGCAACAGGTAAGGTTAAGTTTCTTTGAATTTTCGTTCTTTTCCTGAAAAGAAGAAAAGAAAAAAAAAAGAAAAGAAAAGAAGAAGCATATCGATAAAGATAATTATTCCTATTCCTTTTGTAATCTTTTTCTTGAATATACCAAATTTAATTTTACTCTATCATACTTACAATTTCTTGATTTTTTTTTTTCTCTTACAGAACCCAAATCAGCAAGGAGGAGCTACAAATGAAAATCCTCACCTTCCACCTCTTCCACCACCACCTCCTCCTCATGTCAGCGGTGGCGGTAGCGTTACTGGTTCAATTCGACCGGGTTCAATGGCTGATCGAGCCCGATTAGCCAAAATACCACAACCAGAGACAGCCCTAAAGTGTCCAAGATGTGAATCTTCAAATACCAAGTTTTGCTATTTCAATAATTATAGTTTATCTCAACCTCGCCACTTCTGCAAAACATGCCGGAGATACTGGACCAGAGGCGGCGCCCTTAGAAATGTCCCGGTTGGTGGTGGTTGCAGGAGAAACAAGAAAAGCAAAAGCCAAAATAACTCAAAATCCCCAGTTTCTAGCAGCGAAAGACAAATGGGTACAAATTCAAACTCAACGAATTCAGTTCCATCGGATATGATCACTCAATTAACTCCACAACCTAACCAATTACCTTTCATGGCCTCCTTACATAACCTTACTGCACAATTTGGTGTTGGAAATATTGGGCTAAACTTTACTGGTGTCAACGGACAAACTGATATGGGATTTCATATAGCAAGCAATAATTCAGGTATGAATAGTGCCATTTTATCAGGTGGAGTGCAACAATTTCCTTTCTTTGAGCCACCAACGAACGGATTATACCCATTTCAAAGTGAAAGTGTTCATGAACAAACATCGGGAGGGGAGAGCCAGCTCGGAGCAATGAATAGTTCAAGTTCTAGGGTTTCTCAGTTTGCTCCAGTTAAAACGGAAGATAATAATCAAGGATTAAATTTGTCGAAGCCATTTTTGGGTATTTCAGAAAGTAATCAATTTTGGAGTGGAAATACATGGACAGATTTATCAGGTCTCAACTCTTCTTCCAGTAGCCATCTCTTATAATATTTGAAATGTGAAGCCGCTCCATGCTTACTTACATAAGTTACCACTAAATACTACATATATAGCACTAGCTAGTGACAATTGACACAGAATTAAGTTGCACGCAAGTTCTTCTATTCAACCAAGCTACTTAACTTATGGCAAGTTTCAACTTGAGGCTTGAGGTCAATGAGAGAAAATCTGCATCTTGATCATTGTCGGATCGATTTGGAAGAATCAAGAAATGGTACTAGAATGTTTTTATTTTAAATTTTGCTATTTCTTTTTCTTTTTTCTTTTTTTTGTTTGTTTCAGTTGTGTGTTTTTAGTATTTATTTTATGGGCTTGTTCAAGTTTGTGTGTGTGTGTGTAAGAAAGAGAGAAGAAGCGAGGAGAATGGTGTTTGTTGTTTCTGACATGATTATATCACAATGAGCTAGTCTCATTATATATAACTTATATTAATTTGTCAAATTGTCTTCATGCGTTATTTTCATTATCGTCATTAGTCTATTGATGGAATCATCCAAATTAGGGTAAGATCTTCTACAAAGAAAAAGAAACACTTGGATGGGAAATGATTTCACATTAAAAAATAACGAAGTAACACAATTATGACTTATAATTCAAGTCAGTTGGTTTTTACATTGGATAATAACAAAGAGTTCAATTTAGGGCTAAATCTTGAATTTTTAGCTTCTGGGTATGGATAAGTACATATATATATAGAGAGAGAGAGTTGTTGTAGAAGCTTGACTGAACTTGACTATCCCTGTTTACTTTAAGTATGTTTATGTATTTCGCTCTGATATTTCTCTTTCTGATTTCAGTAAGTAGATCACTTAGAAAAAAGTTGTACTAATATTTTTTTTTTCACTAAAAAAGAATGGAAATATATCGATCAAGTTCAGCGCTCTGTACTGTGTTCTAAAGAACTAAACTGATAAATGATGTATCACCTTATCTGTAGACCAGTTAGGGATACTGATACATCGCCAGTTTCCCATATTTTCCAAACCTCTATATATGTCGCAAAACTAGAATTTACTCAAAGCTTCTTCTTGTCTCACGTTTATAGTATATGAGAGCTACATATATAGGTTCTGTACTTATATAGTTTGCAGAGAGAACTGTTATTATGTAAATATATATATCTTGAAAATCCATGCATCTAAGTCTGTGTAGATGGAGAGAGAGAGAGAGAGAGAGAGAGAGAGAGAGAGAGAAGGTAGCTATCGTAATGATTTTGTAATTATAAGGAAGGAACGTACTTATTATTTGTTGTTTTGTTTGTTTTATTTGCTTTGTTTGCTTTGTTTGGTGAGTGGGAAAGAGCAACAGAGAGTTGAAGTGAAGGGAAAGACAAAGAATCCAAAGAAAACGCCAAGAATCCCACTAAAAACCATGCAATGGAATTCCATTTTCAACCAAACCTTAAGTGACAAGTGTTCTAGAATTTCTTTACCACAAACTATCACTGTTTCAAATTCTATTTTTTATGTATATATATATATATATATATATATATTGGTCAAAAGAAGTGGACACCTTTTGACAGACCTTTTGTCCATATCAAAACGTTCACTGCAATTCAGCTAACATTAACACTTTTCCTCCACTGTTCTAGTTAGCCAACTAATCGGTTTTCTATTGATATTTAGTGAATGATAATCTTTTTTTTTTTTTTTTTTTTGAAGAATTCTCAATGTTTATCGACGTTCAACGTTCACAATTACCTTAATTGGAGTTTTAATACATAATTTACCTCTGAACTTATCTATTTTAATCTTGTGGTACTGTTAATTTTTATTTGACTTCTAAAATACTTCAAGTTATAAAATTGCACTTATTTGAATTTAATTTTTGAATCAAACTGCTAAAAAGAGTTTTTTTTTTTTTTTTTTTTTTTTTTTTTTTTTAATGACAAAATCCCCTAGTTCATAGATGACTTATCTTTAATAGACTGGAGAGGCAAATAAAACTTAACCATAACTTCTTATGAGTAAATTCAAAAAATAGTATTAATAATATAAACGTAATGTTTGTCTCGAGCATAATACAAGGCATTTACGGTGTATTTTCTATGTTAAAACAAAATAAATATCCAACTTTTGCCTAAATAAATAATATGAACCGAAGTGAAATAGAGAGATAATATTTAATTCAGAAAAAAAAAGAACCAAGGTTTGAAATAAACAAAATTTCCAGTCTTATACTTTATTTTATGTAACAAGCAGTGTATATATATATATATATATATATATTTTTTCAAGTACTGGGATGTGTGTGGTCTCATATGTAAAAAAAAAAAAAGAAAGGGCAAAGGCTGGGATTTTGCCTTTGCACGGAGCAAGGCTGGCTTGTAAGAACGAATAAAGCGATAAAAACCAGAATAGACACAACCCGCAAAGCTTCTGCTCATGGGACGTAGTTTTTGGAAAGTGAAATTCAACCGTTAGTTCTGATGCTAAAAATAAGTTCATATATATATAAATGGCTCTGCCTCTGTTTTGTAGAATTTGACCTAATATACTAATTGGTACTTAACTATAATCATCCATTGATTTTTTTTTTTTTAGGGTTTTTGAGAGTATGAATTTGAATCCAACAAATAATTCTATTTCTAGATGCAAAATAGAAGTTTGAAATCTAAAATCATTATTCTTGAGAATGATTTATTTAAATACCATATCGGTCTGCCCGTGAAACAATTGCAAATAAACTAAAAACATTTAAATTCATAAAAAAAACTAAATACGGTATTTTCAGAATCTAAAAACTAAATAATAGCTTATTATGGAATTAATTGTAAAATTTAAAAAGCAAATAATAATTTACCCAAAAAGAAAAGAAGAAGAAGAAGAGTAAATAGTTTTTGTTGGGGCGCGTTGTTGATGATCATAATTCAGAATACGAACAAGTAAAGACCAATCAAAAGCAGGCTCAAAAATCCACAAAAACCTCTCTCTCTCTCTGTGTCTCTCTGAGTTCATGTTTATAATGACCACGTTGATTGACGTTATAATGGTTCGGCTCTCTCTTCTGTTAGTTCTGCCTCCGCTTTTTCACCCTATCAATCTTCCTTTTCTCCTTTTTATCGACTCTGTCTATGCATATGATGTCATGCACCTTTGTTTGAGGTGTTTCCGAATCCTATGTCATCACTCCTTACAAAAGATAAGGGTTTCATTCCAATCGAATAATTATATAATTATGAGAAATAATTATACTGTTAAGTGGTTTCGTTCAAAATGTAATCTCTTTGTCTTTAATTAAACATTTTTTTAAATGGAAAGATTTCGCTTTTTTTTAATAAAATGGCTTAAATAAATATATCCTTTAAATTAAAAAAAAAAAACCTAATTAATATTAACATATGCAATTTGCATTTTCCCTTTCTTTTTCTTTTTGTGGCTTTCTTCCTTCTTCATGGGGAAATGTGGCGTGGGACCTTCGATTATCCAGACAAAGAAATGCAGACGTAATTGCTTTTTTCCCCCAATCTTTTATTAACTTTAACACATAACTTATCTGGTTCGTTCTTTCTTTTAAGATTTAATTGTTTTCTTCTTTTTCTTTTGTTTTGTTTGGTTAGATGAAGAGAACCCTCATAAGTGAAGTCAATCCATTAGTGATGTCAAACACTATCCTTACTCTATTTGTTGATTCATATGAACTTGCAGATAATGATTGGAAAAAATGAATTCTTATACTCTTTCTAATTTTCTATATAATTTTCATAAATTAATTTGAACAAACATTTGGTTTCGCACTTATGAGAAAACAACGTGGTTATAAAAACGGGAATCATGTTAACTAAAAAAGACATATGATTGGTTGGAATGGATAATTGGCATTCTCTCTCTTAATTAAAAATTTTAAATTCGATTGGGGTATATGAAAGTCGTCACGCTGGAAGAGTCGCTTTCTATATAGACTATACAGTACTTGAATCCAACATAGTCGGAATTAAATAAATTTTTGGATAGCGATAGTTATAGACAAAAAAAAGTCATCTATAAATCCTTTAACGCTTTGATATTTAACTATATATATATTTAAGATTTTTCACCAATATTTCCATACTCTTTTTAAAATAATTTCATATATAATTATTAATGACAATATAATGGCAAAACAAAGTCAGAATATTTTTCTTTTTAAGTTAGCCCCAATCAACCCACTCGGGTTGCTAACGGGTAAGAATAAGAGGGTTGCCTTTAATTTTTTTTTATTTCAATTATGCGGTATTCGAACCTCATTAGTCCAATTAATTCAGATTCGCGTCGGATAAGTCTATAAAGAGGATAAATCGCTCTCTCTCAAATATTTAAACGAATTATATATTCAGAGTTTGAATTTGAGATTTTGATTAAAGAAAAAAAAAAATCTTTGTCATCCCATCTCAACCTTTAGGAATAGAGGCTTGCCTTTAATTAACATTTTATTTCTTGATATGAGAAATTAATATTTGAGATCTAGAAAATTCTACCTCTTCAAAATAAAAATATTCTACTCAACTGAATTCAAATATCCAGTGAACATGTGGCATAATAAGCACTTAGAGTCTAGAATCTTTTTTTTTTTTTTTTAAAGTTTATTATTATTATTTTTCTTTGCCTTATTCGAATTCACTGTTGACTTGGCCGTAGGAGAGAGGAGATTGTCCAGGGGAGGGACCATGCTAAAAGCAAGTGGCACGTGTTACAAAAGTATCCCAAAATACTAGATATATCATATAGGGAGATTAGAAGCTTGTTTGGTTAGGAGGATGGACTAATTAGGAAGTGTATAAAGAATTTTATTTATCTAATATATAAAATTGCCCTTGAATTTTAAGGTTTTAACCCTGTGAGTATGACACTCTAAAATTTTTAAGAGACCTATTGTAAATTTTTAAGAACAATCTTATTTATGGGGATTGATATAACTTATGAGTACAATTTTTAGTAACAATTTTAATGAACTATCATGCCTTAAATGTATTTATTTATAATGAATATTACAACTTCAATAGTACAATTTGGATCTTTTGATAAGTCTAGGTATCACATGGATCTTTAAAGTTTTATTTTTTTAATTTGAAAGAAATTTATTTATTGATTTAAATTGTATTTTCCTAGAACTATGAAAAAATACTCCATTTTAAATAAAGTTATCAGCCGTAGACTAAAGATGGAGAAGGCTGAATATATAAATTCACTCTTAAACTTTATTACTTTAACTTTAATTTTTACTTTGATTTATCAAACACTTAAACTTCTAAAATTCTACATATTAAATACTCTAACCTAATACTTCAATTTATAAAATTATATCAATTAAACACCTATTAAATAGTCGAAAAATAGAAACTTATTGTTACAATATTATGTTAATTATATATCAAATCATTACTTGACATATAAAAGTCAAAAATTGTAAATAGTAAATACTATTATTGTTAGTATAAAAATAAATCCAAATCAAAATTTACAAGTTTAAATGTATCATCCATAAAATTCAAGATATTATAAGATTGAAGACCTAAATTTTAGGTGGACATGTTACTGGACCAGGCTTGAACATATTATCTCTAAGCCTAGACCGTTTCCACATTTCGGGCCCAACCCTTTTAAATTATCCGATCTGGCCATCCTCGGGTCGGATGGTACTGAGATTTGCTACGTCTCTAAACAAATTGTTATACAGACAAATGACAGAAAATGTTATAAGAGTTCATTTAGACCAAACATTCTGTAAAACAAATTAGTAGCAAAACATATAGTTTCATTTCTAATTTCTTCATTTCCATCACATCATTTCATTTGGAATACAGGAAACATCTCTTCAATTAAAACTGAGGATGATTACATGTTGTAAATGGTATACAATTCAAATACACGTCAGATGCGTCCCAAGTTTCTTTTTTCTTTTCTTTCTTTTTTTTTTTTTTCCCTCTTCCTCTTTCGCCATTGATTGATCTCTGCATAACCTTCTTTCAATTTTAGTCCTCATCCAACACAAACAAAATGAATAACTTACTAACTGGACAGGTGATCTTCCACCTTCCCCTCCAAACCAAGGCTGCCTCTCCGATAAAGAAACAAGAAAAAAAAACCAATCAAGTAAATGGTAGACAAAAAATGTCAGCTATCAGCAGAATTTGCAGTGGCGGATGGTAATGGCTGTTGAGCTTGAGATTGAGACTCAATTTGTGCCTGACCCTGCTTTTGTTGCTCAACATACCGGCTCATACGTTCCAGTAACTGTTGAGCCTTTCTCTTTCCCCTGTCCGTCCCATTTTGGGCCAAATCTATTAGGGACCCCATTACTCCAAGCTCCTGTGCTTCAGCCAAATGTTTTTGGTCTCCAGAACAAAGATGCACCAAAACTGCAGCTGCATTCTCCCGGTTTCTTGGAGATCCATTCCCAATAACTTCCACCAAAACTGGGACTGCTTCTGCAGCTCCAATAGCTGCCTTCCCTTCAGGATGGCTGGCCAATATTGCTAAAATTGCGAGTGCTTCATCCACCATTCCACCTCCAGGTTCAGTTAGCAGACGCATTAGTGTGGGTACAACTCCAGCCCTCACTGCCTTCCCTTTGTTGCCTTGATAAATGCACAAATTGAAAAGTGCAGTCGCAGCGTCTTTTTTCCCCCTTTGTGTTCCCTCACTTAGAAGAGTCACAAGTGGTGGGATAGCCCCTGAAGAACCTATTGTAACTTTGTTTTCATCCACAACAGACAAACTAAAGAGGGTGGCTGCAGCATTTTCCCGAGCTTCCATGCTACCCTTCTTGAGTACATGCACTATACCAGGAACTGCCCCAGCTGATATGATGCTTCCTTTGTTATCTTCACATATGGAAAGGTTAAGAAGTGCTGTAACTGCATGTTCTTGTGTACGGGAATCAGGCGTGGAGAGGAGGCTTACAAGGAGAGGGATTGCACCAGCTTCAGCAATAGCCACACGATTATCTGCATTACGCTTGGCAAGGAGGCGAATTTCACCTGCAGCAGCTCGCTGGTCTTCAGGGCTACCAGATGTGAGTTTGTGAAGGAGAATCTCAATTTTTGTACGCTCAGCAGGTGAGTAGGCAGATGTGGTTTTGTTTGATCGAGAACTGCTGGGTCGTTTTGGTGGTTCAATTCCATTTGCTTCACACCATTGGGCTATAAGGCTGCGGAGTACATAGTTTGGTGTGAGTGCCGTACTGGTAAGGGTCTGTTGTGTCTTTGGACATGTGCCATGTCCTGCTTCCAGCCACTTCTCAATGCAGGAACGCTCATAAGTCTACAGCAAAGACAAAGGGAACCAGTTAAAAAACTGTGTAGAAGGACAGAGTAAGTCTCAAGTCTGTGCTCAGACAAGGAGTATTTCTAGCAAGACTTGTAGCAAGATTTGGATCAAGTTCAAACTAAATCCCTCGGGTGTTTATAACCACCCAGCATGGGAACTTTCATCTTAAAGAATCTAAAGATAGGTCTCAGATGACAAGAATCATATTCACAACATTTCATGTTTATATTCTAATCAACAAGCAGATTGGCAAAACTATTTTCTTGGTATTTTAGGACAAGAAATACAACATGCATATACCTGCCCTGTTGAAACAATAACAGGATCTTTCATCAATTCCAAGGATATTGGACAGCGGAAGTCATCTGGTATAACTGGGGTTTTGTGATTCCCATTCATGGAAGCTTGTCCACTGCCACTTGGGGGAAGATTCTTTTCTCTTGAAGGAGCATCCATGTTGGGGTTTTCTGTTTGCACAAAATCTTTAATTTTCTTCAACAACATCGACATTTTCTCAATGTTCTCTTCAGGATCACCACCAGTGGCAGCAACCATTTCATGCAGAGCCAATGACTCTTGTGTAAGGTCTGCTATCCCCATCAACTGTAACTTCTCAGAAGATCTTTTAAGGACAGCTGGATCTGTTGCTGCATCTTTGCTCTCGTTGTAAAGGGATAAGAGATCTTCATACAGTTCAACATCAGGAGCATCAACCCTTCCTTTTGCTCTTCTGAACTGTGCAAGGACAAGCTCAACCTGAACAAAATTATGAAAATGCAACGTGTGAAAACAATAGAATAGGAGCTGTTTAGGGGCCATTTAGAGTTTTTTTTAAACACTGACGTATCCTTTTGAAAATTTTTTATGATTATTATTGCTATTTGTCCTTTTTATTTATCTTTTGAGCAAGGGATAAAAGATGTGACAAAAGTTGTTTTAAAGTATCACAAGTTCTAGACTTTATGAGTGTAGATTATCTTAACATTAAACAAAGAGAGAGATTCTGGTGCCAAATAAAGCTTATACTGGAATATTATATGATAATTATGATGCCCAAGTGAGCATCTTGGCATCATCAACCACAAATAGGTTAATTGGTAAAACAAGATAGGAGAAAATGGTAGCTAGATAGAGTCATAGTTATATCTGTATAACATGAGAACAGCAGTAATTGTTTGTTGATCTTCTACCTGTTCCTTAACTTCATCTGATATGTCAAGATTTTCATAGGAAATTCCACTTAGGGCTTGTTCCAATTGAGCTGTCACCTGATGATATTTATTCATAATTTGTTCCCTCTCCAAGACCTACAAGCAGAATGAAAATGCGAAATTTCAAATAGAAAAAACAAAATAAAAATTAGATACGACACTCATAAGGTCAGATGATAAGCAGTATTTAGACATACTTCACAAAGCAAACAGCAGCTCTTTCCAGATTAGCACCTATATTACTTCAAAACCAGGAAAAAATCGTAAAAACTTAACATAAAATCAGAGTCAATTATGGCAAGGTAGAGAAAGCGACCCAATGCTCAGATGCATTTTCATTTTTAACAAAGATGGGGAAGCTAGGACCCTAGGGTCAGGGAGGGCACTCGTGTATAGTATATTTTAAGGGGGTTCACAAATTATAAATCTAACAATTTAAGGGATTCACTTTATAGATATATTATTGGTTGTCTGGAAAAAAATTTCAAGTTAGTGCACCCCCTCAACTGTACGTCGCTCCGCCACTGGCTATAGCCTGAGCAGATGTCTGTTAAAAAGCCTTGGAAAAAGTTTCTGCTGAATATTTAGCAGTCTTCAGTGTGTTCAGAGTGAGAAAGAATGCCTAACTGAATACCATTACAAAAACTCATGGAAAACTCTTACGAATATTTGTAGTTCTTATTGTTAAGACTTATATGATTAAAATTTTGATGGGAATTTGTCGAGATAGTATAAATAGATGAATGAATATGGAGGGGAGAGAGAAGGGGAGGGGGTGGAAAACTGAACTCGGAACCAATAACTTTCCCCCTACTTCCATATGATCTTAAGGTCCTAGATCCCAGAAACTATCATCCCTTAATAAAAGACATAAAACAAGATAAGCCTAAATTATTGCATAGGTAATCAAACAACATGTAACAAGAATACTTCAGACACAGCATGGATCTCTGAGAAGTATTAAAGTAACACCAGAAATAGAGGGAAGGAACATTATATTTAGCTAAATGATCAAGAACTCAGAGCCCACCATCAAAATTCCTTTAATGAATCTCATAGCAGAAACTGATCCGCAGAATAAAGTTTCATCAATCAGAAAAGGAGGACGGAATCTACCCATGATTGCATGAAACAGTGTGCCAACTTCTAATAACCGAAGATCAAACAACATTAAATTTGACATCATTTTTCTTTTTTAGCTGGATACAGAATGACAAACATGCATTTTGGAAAATAGGTAATGTATCAAAACATGTCCTTCCACCTTCCCATAATATTATGATAAATCAAGTTAATACCCATCAAGCCATAGGTATGGCCACAGAATCAGGGACGGATTGTATAAAACATAACAAGAGACAAGGTCATACCCGAATAATAAATCTTGATACAATTAGTATAGGCAAGACAAATGGAGACAAAAGAAGATCATTAATAAAGAAATATTAAGAGAAGAATCAAATACCAAGATCCACAAATGAAATGGATGCTCATAAAACACATAACAAACATTCTATCGATATCAGAGTCAAAGAAATCAACAGAAATCGCGTTAAAGCATGTAACTGACTGATTCTAGTTCATCACACTTCCTGAAATCTACTATATGATTATGACAGAAGCTAAAAGGGGAGCAAAATTGACAAATTCAGCAGCAACATCTTGTTCCTACACAGCTGATCAATTTCAGCATAAAAACCGAAATTAGAAGCAAATCGGCTTCAAACTTTTCAACGAATTGCTACTCCATTTTGATAATTAAAAATGTAATTGTAAAAAAATGGAGTCTGGTATTCCTCCTCATTATTTTGCTTAAGCACAAAATTATATAACCGAATCAAGTCGACTCTTTTAACGTACCCAAAAATCCAAAAGGAATAAGAACATAATACACAATAAAATATTCATATTTTCACAGAAATGCTACTGCCAATAATAGTTTTTGGTCGCTACCACTTTCCTTTACTTTCTCAGCAGCCAAACAGATCCAAATCCAAACAGAAGCACTAAAAATCTAAAGAAAGAAAACACATACACACCAGGTAGATCTTGCTGCCTTCGCTACCAAATCTAAGCAACTCCTTAGCTAAATCCAAAGCTTCTTTCAACAAAACTAAAGCTTTCATAGACTCATCAGGGATCGGCTCCTTACTTTCTCTAATCTCCTCGAACATTGGCGTTAAAAGCTTCAATCTCCTAGCCAAATTGCAATACTGTTTCTTGACCGTACACCTATAATCAGAGATCGAAGCTATATCGTGCACTGTGTCAATCAAACTCTGCACTATCGCTCCTTTCTCGTCCTCCATTTCGCCGGAAAACCGAAACCAGATCTCTCTCTCCTCCTAACTGCACGCACCGTATTGTGAAGTATTAGAGACAGTACGCTTAGTTCGTTTGTGGAAAAAGTTTAGTGAAATGGCTGGCCAATGGCCATGGCTCTCTCAAGTCTCCACGAGTGACTTTTAGACAGAGAAAGCTGCAGAGGGACTTGCACAGACGAGAGAGAGAGAGGAGGAGGAGGAGGAGAGAGAGTTTTAGTGGCGCGGCTCGAGTAAGCTAAACTGGAGTTGGGTAAGGAATTAACTCATAGGTTAGTTATTTTACATGTGAATGCATTTGGTTTGGTTAAGTGTAAGGGAATGGATTGGCTTATGTGGCGCGCCGAGCTGTAGGGTACACTTGTGTTTTTTACTGTACAACGTCAGGGTTCGTTTGGTCGGTTAAACTAGTACCGGTGTGTGCGAGTACAATGACTCGGACAACGATTTATTAGTAAAGAATCTGTTTTTCAGGCCAGTAAATATGCTATTTGCCTCGTAATTTCGAGTAATTATTCAATTCATGCAAAAATGTTGACCTTTTTGCCAAAAAAAAAAAAGTATCTCCACGTCATTTTTTTTATATAAAATTAATTTGATTTCGATGTGTATGACATTGTCTGCCATAAATATTTTTTTGCATGTAGCCGCTTAAGTAAGTTTACTCGGTCCATTTTGTTAAATTTGTTCATTTTTTTTACTTTTTAAAGAATTAAGAAATTGATTGAATTATCTTAATTTTAGGAGAAAAATAATAATAATTGACTAATTATACCTTTAGTTAATATTCATTTAATTGAAACAAAGTTTAATGCATATATCTAGACAAGGATAAAATTAAAATAAAATAATTAATATTATTTTAATTTTTTTAAAAATGCTAATAGAATTTTTTAAAAAATCAACAATTGACAAATTTAACAGAACTTATTAATTTTAGGTGATCAACTTAGTTCATGAAAATAATTTAGAAAAAGGAGAAAATGATTTTTTGTTTAATTAAGAAAAACAGTTCCATTGGAGTCTTAGATTAATATTTTTATTAATTTCTAGTATTAAATTTTTTATATTTTTTATAAAATTCATTTAGAAAAATGTGATTGATTTTTTTTTTTTTTTTTTGTGGCGGGGTTACTTTTTTAAATAGAAATTGATTGTTTTTGGGACGGTGTTTAGAAACACTTTTAAACAATACTTCTCCGTTGGAAAGAGATTAAGGAGAGAAAGCATGATTAGTAAAACAAAATTACGAAGACGACAAATTACAAGTGACCTATATTTTTTTAATTTTATTTAATTATTTATAGACTAATGATATTTTTGAAGAAAGGCATAACCAATGATGATGGAAAATAATACCCACCCAAAATGTAAATGAAGAGGGCAACAAAAAAAAATATGTCATACACATAAATGATGGGGAAAAAGAAGAAAAGGAAAAACAGAAAAAGATAATAATAGCCATGCACACGCATCTTATATACATATAGTTGCAACAAAGTGCACTTAAGTGCTTCTACAACGTGTGGGACACACGCATGCAGACCTAACAACATTACGGACTAAATAATCGGGGTAGCCTCCTTTGAATTTACCAAATTGATGAAAATACTCATAGTCGAGAGAACATGAACGTAAGATTTCTCACGTTACATATAAGTGAAAATACAAATCAAACCACATTTAATTGGCAAAATCTAAGTATTATTTAATCAATTAAATAAAATTAAGATCATACGATATATATTAATGAAATTATATATCACTAACCCAAGTTACAATATATAGAGAACTAGACAAGTTGGCATGTCTTTATACATACACTACAAGTAAAGGTTGGCAACGAAAAAACAATAGTAGATAGATATGATAACGCATGGAAGGCAAATGTATAATAAAAATTGATAGGAGATAAGGAATAATTGAAAGCAATGTAACTTTACAGGTAACAAGAGGAAGGCAACAAAAACAAGGTAGCTAGATGGTGGTGCGAGTGCTTTTTTTAAGGTTTTAAGTAATTAAATAAACGTGTATAGTTTAAAAAAATAATTTTGATGTGGGCATAAAGTGTAAGAATCCATGACATCAAAACAAAGTTAATGTAAACAATATGTAAATGTCAGTCAAATAAACCATATTTCATCATTGCACTAAACCTACCTTAAAGCTATTGGTAATCATTCTTCTTTCACGTTATGAGTCCAAAATGCACCAAACCATAATACTAATCATTTTCCTTTTCCTTTTTTAATTTTTATTTCACACGATCTATTAGTTCCAACATTAAGACTTTGTTTGGAAAGGAAATATAAGCAATTTTCTTTTTCATAGTTATTCTTTTATCTTTATATTTAAATATAATAAAAGAAAATAAATAAATTATACTATTTTTTATTTAGAAATTAAATAATTTTATAGAAAAGAGGATATCGTTATTGAAATTGACAATTATACGATCAAGAGAAATTTAAAAATTGACAATTTTTGAAAATTTTAAGGTATTTGAATAAATTTTTAAAAGTAGTGAAATTCTTGATTTCTTTTACGGACTTTCTCTTTAAATTGTAGAGATTTCTAAAATGTAGGCTATGATGAAAAATAAGTTAAATTTTACTTACTTCATTATTTCCCTTTTCTAAATAAGAGAATTTCTTAAGTATTTTTTATAATTATTTTCTTTAAAAAAAATACTTTATTCCAATCAAAGATTAAAATATTTAATTAATAAAATGAGCAAGAGAACATAATTTATATAATCAAACACAGCCATGGCCATATTACGGTTCCGGGAACCGGAACCGTCGGTTCGAACCGGCCCGGAACCGTAACCGGAACCGGTGAGAACCAGAACCGGGACGAACCGGAACCGGAACTGAAAAAATCCGGTTCGGTTCCGGTTCCAGCAAATGAGGAACCAGAACCGGTGGTTCCAGAGAATCGGTCGGAACCGCCGGTTCGAATTGGTTCGAACCGGCGGTTCTAGCCGTTGTAACTGTCAGATTTTTGCAATTTTTTTTTAAATTTGTTGTGAAATGTCTTAATTACCCCTCCCAACAGCCATAAACGGCTATATAACGGCTAGTTTCAAGGGTATTTTTGGAAAAATGAATTTTTAGATTTATTATAAATACCCCATTTTATTTACAAATTCATTACAAAAAAATCTCAACTCTCTCTACTTACTCTCTCTACAATATACTACACTCTCTACTTACTCTCTCTACAATATACTACACTCTACTCTATATTATTCATTTATTCTTCTCTACTCTACAATCTCTCTTATTAAGTAATTATTCTCTCTAATTTTTTTTATTCAATTTTCTAAATTATATTTTATTATCATATAATAGCAAGTGGAGGAAACTCAAATTCGGGTAAGGGCAAGGGAAAAATTGGAGAATCATCTATCCCTACAAACGACATCTATGATATGATTCCCGACCAATTTAATTTTGAGGGTTTTCCAAATGAAAATTTGGATATTCCAACTCAAGAATCCGAATTTAATGAGCAATTTCAAGAAGATGAAGAGCAAGAGCAAGAGCAACGAGCAAAAATTGTTACAAGAGTAAGACAAAGTTCCAACATATTCTCCATTCATTTCACAAAAAAATTCAAAGGTGAGAAAATGTACGATGTAATTTGCAATTATTGTGGAAAATCTTATAAATTTAAACAAGCGGGCGGCTATGGATCATTTTGGAAGCATTTGGAGGCAAAACATCCAACAAAAATAGGAGTTGATCGGTCTCAACAATAAATTTCCGGGTACGCTTCTAACCTTTCTTTATTTAAATATTCTGAAAAAATACAAAAAGAAGAATTAGCAAAAATGATTTCTATGGAACATTTATCTTTTAGTTTTGGTGAAAAAGTAGGTTTTAATAATTATTGTCAAAAAGCTTTAAATCCTTGTGCTAAAAGAGTACCAAGAAATATTGTAAAACGAACTATTATTTCTTTATATAACAAAGGAAAAAAAGAGTTAGAGCTTTTATTTTCTCAATTGAAAATTCGTGTTTCAATTTGTTGTGATGTTTGGAGTGATCATTGGCAAATGCATTCTTATATGGGTATTACATGTCATTGGATTGATGATGATTGGAAAATTCAAAAAAGAATTATTGGTTTTCGTGTTTTTGATGATCAACATACTGCAAATAATATTTATAGAGTAATTGTTTCAATTTTAGATGAATATAAGTTGACAAAAAAAATTTTTTCAATTTCATTTGATAATGCTTCTGCAAATACTAGATCAATTATTGAACTTAAAAAAATTTGTGAACCAAATATTGGTGGTAAATTTTTTCATATAAGATGTGCATGCCATGTTTTAAATTTATGTGTACAAGATGGTTTAAAAATTCTTGATTCTTTTATTTCTCCAATTAAAAAAGTTATTTCATATTTATGGACACATCCCCAAGTGATGAAAAGTTGGGCTAAATTTTGTAAAGAAAATAATAAAAGACCAAAACGTTTTCTAAGGGATGTCCCAACTCGTTGGAATTCAACATATGAATTACTAAACAAGTCTTTTTCTTATAAAGAATTATTATGTTTTTTTGTTACTAATAATATTGAGGATATTAATTTATATCCACAAAATTGGGAGATTTGTGCAAAAATTTTAATGATGCTACCTATAAATTTAGTGGGGTTTATTATCCCACATCTAATTTATTTTTACCTATGTGTATTAATATTGTTACTGCACTCCAAGAATTTCAAAATGATGATTTATTAAAAGATTGTATTTTTTCAATAAAAAAAATGGTTATCTTATTTTAAAAATATACCACCTCTTTATCTTGTTGCTATTGTATTTGATCATAGATGTAGAATGGATGTTTTATGTGATTATTTGACTATTTATTATGATGTATTAAATCTTGATGTAGAAGATAATGTTAATATAAATGTAATAATGCATGAAGTTAAACAAAATATTATGCAATTATATAATGAATTTGTTCAAGTTTCTAGTTCATCTACTTCTACTTCTTCTCAATCTAATATTCCACAATTTCCAACACAAAGGGTAAGTGGTATTGGTGTTGCTCAACAAGTTTTATTACAAAGACAAAAAAGAACAAGGGAATCCAGTTCTATTTCTGAATTTGATAATTATTTAACAACTTCTTTTGAGTTTGGTGATGATTATGCAGATACAGATTTTCCAATTTTAGATTGGTGGAGTCGTCACGCAAATACTTTTCCAATTCTTTCTTTACTTGCAAAACAAATTTTAGCAGCTCCGGTCTCCATTGTTGCGGTTGAACAAGCTTTTAGTTAAGGAGGAAACATACTTGATGAAACACGATCTCGTATGACACCTGATTCACTAGAAGCACAAGCATGCGTGGATGATTGGACCAAAGCCGAACTAAGAGCCCAAGAAAATCCAAAAGAAAATGAAGATTTATTTGATTTATACGATGGGTCCTCAACGGGAACATCAACCGATGATGCAAATAGCGATTAAGGTAAAAGGGGTGAAATTGATATAAGGTAAGTAAGAACTACGTGGGCTTTGATTCCTCTAAACTCCAAGAGGATACGTAGGCAACTTAATTTTTTTTTTAAACAAAAAAAAAATTAAGTTCATGTAACGCCCCTTCCCGGTCCACCCGTTAACCCGAATGAACCGAGCCGAGACGCTACAATCTGGTTGCACTTATATCTTGTCATGCTAATAGCATACTGTATGCAAAATATGAATATAAACACTCCCAATTACACTCTAAACTTCCAACATCTCCAAGAATCATCATAACACAATAACCCTTTATCTATATATCTTTACATAATTATATAAATCCTCAAAAGCATTTAATATCTAGCAATTAATTTCATTCAGAATCTATATCAAGTTTTCATGACCTAATCATATCAACTATAGTAAACTATTTCATCTTCAATCATTTCATAAATATTATTCTTATCATCAACTACTTACACCAAAATAATTACATGTTTCACTTATTTTTACAATCACATAAGCTCTAACAATAAAAGAATTATACATGCCATAACTCTTAATACATGCCATAAATCTTAATTCTACATCTCTCAATCTATTATGACCAAATTAAGCACTTCTGCTTTGATAGGACTCCTCAAGTCTTCAAGTAGCAACCACGATCTTCAACCTGCGCGTGATGAAAATCGACGCGCTGAATATAAAACTCAGTGGTTCTTATACGTCACATACTAAACAAAGTGCGATGGCAACTAACTTCAAATACCAATTTCATAAAGCATTGATACTCATAGAATCAGTAAATTTTAACATGAATGTCTCTTTGTAGCAACGAATAAACTTCTAACTCATAAACATAATTAATCTACTTCTCTCATAACTCCTTTACATGAACCGTATATTACACATTATGATGCTATCATGGTCTTACCTGCTGTTCATTGTGTTGTCTGCATGAAATCAATAAATATGTAAGAATACATAACATTATATTTCCATTTTCTTACTTGCTGTTCATTCTGTTGTATGATTGATGCACTTTAGTCACAGCATATAAGGTATGATTAATAACATTGCATAACTGTATGGCTCATTAAGAATTAAATAAATAAATTTGTAAGCATATGTAACATGATACTTTCATAATCTTACCTGATGTTCTTTATGTTGTATGAACTCTGCAACTTTGATTAAACTCAGTGAATATCACAATGAATGAAGAAACATATAAGCACATACATATGTAGAACTAAACATTTACTTACATATGGAATGTAAGCACACATATCATGATACTTTCATTTTCCCTTAATGATCTTTCTTGCTGTTTAGTATACTGTATGATTATGCAATTTGCAGTCGATATAACTGTATAGCTCCATAAGGTTATAGTGAAACCTAAGTAATAAGATAAACTGTATGAATACTGTAGGCTATAGGCCCCGAACCGGATTCGCCTATGCCACTGTATGATCTAGTGAGATACTGTCCGCTTTGGTGCCCCTAACCGGATTTGCACCGCACGGTTTAATCATATTCACTCAACGGCCTGTAGCCGGAGTTCCAAACTGTATGGGGCGCAGATCTGCTATTCCATGTCGCGACATAGCCTTATCTACATGGTTTCTCCCTAACCTCAATGGAGCTTATTATGTACATGTCAATAATATAACACCATAATACATAAATGGTTGCATAACTTCATAGTTCATCATATTGATTTGATTTCATATCATATGAATGCTTGTATGTTGTTTTAATCCATGTTCTTATGTTGTATTTTTGTTGCAAAATGATTGGATGCATGCATGTTGAGCAAAGGAATATAATTACATAGCAAATGAAAGGCAAAAGAGTGTCACAGCATCAGTCGCGAGCGCGACATTCCAAGTCGCGAGCGCGAGATGCTTCCCGGAGAGAAGTCGCGAGCGCGTCTTCAAACCTCGCGAGCGCGAGAAATGCATTTGAGAGTCAGAGGGTTTTCTGGCTCAAGTCGCGACCGCGTATGTGGAAGTCGCGAGCGCGACTTGCTTTCCAGACCGCGCGAGCGCGCGACGTGATTCTGTGCAATCTGTATTCTTTTGGCCATAACTCTCAATATACAACTCCAAATTGAATGATTCAAAAGCCCACGTAAAGATAACACATAGAGGAACAAATAACTCTTCTATGACAATTCCTAGTTCCATCATTAAATGAGGTCAAAATCAAGATAAAGTTGCTGGTAAAATTTCCAGCAAACTCTGTTTCCACTTCATATATTTATCCCCTGTTTTCACCTCCTTCCCACTTCTTTCATTCAACAATACTCAACAAGAATTCTCATGAACAACACTCCATACAAGTTTTCATGCAAAGAACATGGGAAATAACAAGAGATATCAAACCTTGGTTTCAAAAAGATGGGACTCTGTTTTAGCTTCTCTTTTCTGCAACTTTTGAACTTTCTTCTCCTATACACAAGAATTCTCATAACTCATCTCCAATATAACTCAATGAAATAGGAAATAACATCACACTTCAAGGAATTTTACTTACTTGCAGTTGACTTGATGCTTAACTATGTTGACAATGGAAAGAAAATGGGCGGGACAAGTAAGAAGAGAATGATAAGCATGAAAATAGGAAAGTGAACTGATAAGAACGGGTAGTCTCTAGAAGAAGTGAGTTGGCTGTGTAACATATCTAATTGGTACCTCAAGTGTACAAAGGCTACAACTCAATACCTCAACTTTACACTTTAGTGAAATCAAGTCCTAATCCTTATACTTTGATCTTTTGTTTCCTTCAAGTAGGTCCACTTCTTTTCCTTATTTCAATTT